>NW_009195821.1:2139-26819 GCF_000690835.1 Fulmarus glacialis | reverse complement strand
CCAGGAGCTGCGGCGTCTGGCGGAGAGCCGCCGTGCCAGCCCTGCAGCGTGCCAGGACGCCAGCCCAAAGGGCAGCCGCCGCGGTACCCAGGGCAGGGCAGGCAGCCCTCTTCCCCCTGCCAGCAGTCAGCGGTCCAGATGTGCACAGATGTTGGGGATGCTCAGGGGCTCACGGTGCAGTGGACGTTCCCGGGGAGAAATGACGATGTGGGAGCTGCACCTGACACCTCCCCGGGTTGTGCACTGCACGAACCTCAGCCACCCCTGCTCCCACTAAGGCTGGGAACAGCTTTAATGCAGAGGAGCCAGGCTGGATTTTGGTCAGGGAAAGGCTCTGTAATTCATTACCTGTGCCCCAGGACAGACAGGATTGTAATAAACACCTTCTTTGAGTCCTGTAGATAGAAGTTACACGAAAATTACCTACTTTAAAAGAACATTAGCATTTCAAAGTCAAACATTAGGAGTCGGTGGAGCACAATGACTGCACATACTGGCAGGATTGTGCTTTGCCTCCTTATATACTGTGATGTTTTTCATCTCACTGTTGCATGTTGTTTCTGACGGGATGGGCTACAGGGTTGGGTACAGGACCTCCCAAACCACTCCCCAGGCCTCCACTGTTGGATTTAGAAGAAGAAATGACTAACAGCAGGTCGTTGTGCTCCTTATTATTTGGCTTCAAAGGAACAGTGGAGCAAGCTCCTTCAGCAGGTTAGGCAGCAGCAGAGGTCGAGCCAAGGTTGTATTCCTGGGTCTGGGTGATTAAAAAAGCATTCCTCTGCCCTAGTGTGAATCCATGCAGCACTCACGTCCCAAGCAGTCCTTGCAGTCTTGGAGCTCTGATCTCCAAAGCACTTGTCAGCGGCAGAAGCGGTGCAGAGGAGAAAGATGGCAGCGATCGGGGACATGAAACAGCCTTTGCGGGGAAGAAGCTGAGCAAACGCGATCTGTCTAAAAGTGAGGTGGAAGATCACTTGGGAATGGGTTTTACCTGTTAAGTATTGAGGAAGAACTAGGGACATCAAATGAAATGACGGAACAGCAGGACTAATGCATGCAAAAACCTTTTCCACAGCCCCCAGGATACTACTGAAGTGTGATATTGGGGATTAAGGACCTTGCAGTCCTGCATAGGTGAGCCCAGAAAGTGGTTAGATAAATTAACAGCACACAGATCCATCGGGGAATTGAAAACAAAGAAACAGATGCAATCTCTGGCTTGGGAAGCCTTTAAACAGAAGCTTGCTTGTCGCTGCTGGAGGGGATAATCAGGGAAGCCATAACTGTTGGCTTACCCTGTTGACAAACCCTTCCTCAGCACTTTCCGGTACCAGCCTGTGTCAAAGCCAAGAGACAGGATGCACCCTCGTGCATATTCAGCGCAGCTATTCTCCCATTCCCACGAGCAGGCTTCCTAATGAGAGATGGAGGTGTAGATAGGATAGTGCTCTAACCCTAAGTCGTTTAGGGTGCGGTATCTTAGATAGCAGAAAACAATGCTAGAAATATCTTTGATCAACACAGCTAGAAGCTCAGAAAAAAACAAGACGTAGAGGGAATGTAGAGCCTTCTTGGCTCTAGTCCTGTTAACGGGGAAGATGACCAGCAAACACTGGTGGTGAGAAGACCCAGTAATGTAAAATTAGACCATGTTAAGGAAACCAGTTTTTCTGCAGACTATCAATAGATGTATGTTTGCCTTCTTTAGCGTTAAATAGTTTGTGCTAATAATAACACCTTGCCTCATACAGATTAAGGCAATTTTCTATTAGTAATTAAAGAAAAAACGGTCCCAACAGCACAACGGCATTCGTAATGCACCAAACCTCATTTTGTGTGGAGATGTTGTTTGCAGGTAACCCAAACTTCCTTTGCAACCAAGTGCCTAAACTGAGGCAAGGAAAGTGAAAGCTATCTCCTGACAGGCTAATTACTTCTTGTTTTTCAAGATAATATTCCGAGTGTTTGAATATGGCCATTTTTCCTGCTCGCCTACTGCAGCTATGAAGATTGTGTTACTGTCATATATGAGTTCTTATCTCTTATCTGTATTCTTTTATCTTTGCCACTCATTTAAATGTGTTTAAGGTTCTGAGCAGAGTCTTGTCTCTGCTCCAGAGAACCTGGTTCCTCTGCACAACTCCCGTGAGCCCTCTTGGCTCTGGGCCTGTGGCGGGGTCTCAGCAGCCTCTCCAAGGTGCCATGTCTCTGGCATGCACCTGGGATGTGCACTGAGACCTTCAGCAACTTACTTTCTTTATAAAACTGGCAGTAGTCTCAATCTTTCCCTCTGGGACTCTTCCTCAGCCATTTACTCTCCAGGCTCTGGCAAGTTGAGTTTTGCACCAAGGGAGGCACTCAGCACTCCTGGACCTGGGCATGGTGCTTGAGCACTGGTGGTCCTGATGGCTGGGAAATTAGTATTTTGAGGGGGAGTGGGGCTCAGCTCAAGGTATTTGCAGGGCCAAGGTGCCAGAATAGCGTTTGCAATAGCAGGAGAGTGAAATTCAGTGCTGCATGCAGGCAGGCGGGGGTCGGCATGGGGGGAAGGAGTGGGACAAACCCATCTGCGGCCCCTCAGGCAGGCTGCAGCTCAAAAGCTGGGTCCAGCTCCGCTCCTTGCCCAGTCACACAACATCCATCTCCCGTCTCAGTCCACATCCGTGCGCATCAAACCCTCCTGTTGCAAACGACCCCTTTAGCCTTCGCAATTTGTCTGCTCTTGCTCTCTTCTTGTGAAGACTGGGATCGGTGCTGCCCAGGGGTCTGAAGGGGAGGCACAAGCCGATAGTTCTGTGGGCCTAAGCCCCCAGTCCCATCAGGACATGCACAACCCATGCACCGTGACAAGCTGCCGCTGCCCCGAGGAGAGAGCCAGGACACGTCTCCCGCAGCCCAGCTCTCTGGGGGGGCTCCCCCGGTGCGGGAGGCAGGCTCCCCATGTCAGGTCAGATTTCTCCGAGGGGAACCAGCGGGCAGTTATTATTGCAGAGGATCATTACCCGCATTGTAACACTAACACGGAAACCGTGCCTTGGCAGGCAGGTTTCCCAGTGCTCTCTGCCGCCTGTGCTCCGGCAGAGCTGGGGGCTAGATATTGCACAGGGAACAGATTTGAGGACACTTTGGGTTAGAAACAGGATGGTTTTTCCTCCTTCAAATTAAAAAAATATCCTGTGCATCCATCTAGTCAGCCAAAGGAGGCATTTTACAGCCGCCATAAAGATTTAGAGTTAGGAACCAGAAGATAAAATAATTTACTAATTGGAAGTGGCACCAAACATTTTGCCTCTTGCCCCTTCTGTGATCTCGGTGGCAAGTGTCTGGCGGCTCGCCAGGAGACGGAGCAAAGGGACAGCCGAGACCAGAGAGGTGACTGGGGTGCGACTCCAGGAGACCCACCCTATTGTTTTCCCGGCACCCTGTCACCTTTAATTAATACGAGAGATGCCCATCAAAGGCAGAACTGGGTGCAAGGCTGAGGAGGAGTGACAGGGCTGGTGCAGAGGAATTTCACACAACAGTCCAGGCATTTTCTAGCTCACTGAGTCGTTTTCCCTTTTTTTTCAGATGGCTTTGCACTTGGCAGACCTCAGCAGCCTGGCGCATGGGGAGAGTGCAGCTTTCTCCACAGCCAGAAGAAGCCAAAAGTCTTCATTCACTCATTTACTCATTCATCTGCTCCACAACATACATTTATTTACTAGGGCTGGCACTCTGCAGCAAAGGATGCTATGACGTGCTCAGCCAGGGCAAGCAGAGAAGGAGCAGCCGCCCGGCACCAGCAGTTGCGGTCACAACAGCTGGTGGCACAGCCACCAAGTCCCCTGCACCGAGGTGGCCTCTCCAAGCCAGCGTGGCAAGCGCTGGGCAGCCGGGGGGAGAGATCTTTGGAGCTGGAACTGCCTTTATGCCTCTATACAATGTCTCGTAGAGCAGCACCATAGCACTATCCCCACTGTGATGCCTGTGCCTCCCCACGGAGGTGGCTGCCCACCGTCTGTCACCCTCTTCTGCTGCTCAGTGGGTATGCAGATCCATCTGGCCACTGGCTTTCCTGTGAGGACCTACACAAACCTCACCATTTTAAGCATTTAACCAGAGCTTGCTGTCTCGAGGCTGTTGCTTTGTAAGTCCAGGGTCTACCTAGAAATACTGGCTGCACCCCATTCTCAAAGACCTTTTGGGGTATCTACTCTGAAGGCGGAGCCCCGCAACTCCCCGGGGCACACCCCTGCGGGATGCTCACCAGTTCAGGGAAGGGCAGGCAACAGCAGGACAAGGATAAGCAGGAGATGAAGAAAATGGTGGGTAGAGCAAGGGGAGGTTTTGCCAGCAGAGATGCAGCTAGAAGGCCTGATGGGTCATGCTGTGGGACCTTGTCCTCTGCTTCCCATGTGGGACATCCCAGCCCCTGGTCCAAACACCTCCCATTGCCTGCAGCAGCCAAGGCTGGGCTGCCTGGGCACCTCTCGGAGATGCAGAGCGGGAGCATAGCCCAGGTCTGCATCTCAGAAGCATTTCCCAGTCCCTGTTTAGACACAGCAAAGAGACTAATTGGGTTTGTGGCTCTGTGACATTTCTAGTGAAGCAAAACGGGCAGAGACTTAACCTTCCCATTTGAAAGGGAAGCAATGAGAAATCCTTGCAGAAGGCTCACCCACAACATGGCCCAACTTGGCATTTATCTGGTTTGCAACAACATCATATCGCGTTAATCAAAATTCAGTCCATCATCTGCTCCAACTCCCACGCCTTTCTGCCCAGCTAGTGTTCCCTGAGACACGCTGCTCTCGGATGGATAAATACTTGTCTTAAGTTGCCATCTAGGGGAGCAGAAAAAGTCAGTTGCTTTGAGGTAGGTTATGAAATGGAGCACCTTGAGGTGCTTTACATTTAGAGGGAAACTGGTACCACATAAACAGCCACAAAGAATGAAAATGAAGTTACTTAAAATGCCTAAAATATAGCACAGCTGTGTAACTACAAACACATGCTTTTGTTTTGAAAATCTGAAAAAGCACAAGGCAACGCGTGCTTTATGAACTCTTACAGAGCTTGTCTGATGGTGAGAGGAGGATGCTCTGTGCAGGGTTTTCCCCCAGGAGACGACTGGATTTAGGGTCCAATACTGGGAAATACCTGGATGCAGGAATAGAAAACCCTCTGAACTGTCTCCTGAGATCTGCCCCTTGCCTTCCAGGCCGAGACTGGCGCTGCGGCCAGGGAGGCAGAGCAGCTCAGGGCAGAGGGGCGCACGGAGAGCCAGTGCAGCAGGACACGCTCTCGCTGCTGTATTTACCAGGAGAGCTTTCCCCACAATTGCCTGCAGCGCACCCAGCTACGCCGTGATCAGTAGGGGTGTGTTAGCACAGGTTTTTATATCGAGTCATTTTGTTTTGTTAAAAGGGGAAGATAAAAAAAAGAGATTAGATCAATGTGAGAGCTCCAGTGAGGCTAAATCCAGGTTAAATCCAGATAGGCTCAGGATGGAAACAAATTCTGTGGGCTTCAGAAGAGCAGAGGGGAAAAAATACAAGGAAGGAGAAGAGAGAGACAATAGCATGGGGAAAAATGGGTGAGGGTGGATGGGCTGCGCTGCTGACTGGCAAAGCCCTCGTGCCGCGGCTGCCTTGGGGAGCTGAGGTCCTTCCCCAGGTCCCAGCCTCCTGCAGCAGGCTGCGGAGCTGCGGTTCTTCAGCGGAAACTGCTCCGAGCTCCGCAGACAAAACGTTCCCTCTATCTGCATTTATAAAGTGCTTATCACAGTGGTGTCTCGCTCCTCCAAGCCCTTTCCTAGAGAAGGGCAGAGTGTTTCTATTGTTGTTATACAAGTAGCTTCCCCTGCCAGTTCCTTTCCTTCCAGGCTACTGAGTGGAGCTTGGCTCGGCTCCCCCTGGACTAATTTGATGAGAGATAATTATCTTGTTAATATCATCTTATTTTCATAAGTCCCAGCCTCTCTTTTATTAATTCTGTCAGTTCCTGGTTGTGTTGCTCTTAGGTCCATGTCTTTTCAAAACAGTGTAACAGGCACTTATGGGAGAAAGTCATAAAAAGAACAACTTAACTTAGAGAATGTAAATATTGACATTTTTCACAATGGAGATTTTTAATCTATTCCTCCTCACAGAGCTGGCCCCCATGGGAACCACTTGGACACTGTCTGTATATGGGTGGGATGCAGCTGCAGTGGGAGATGCCCAGGATCTGGGACCCCCACATGAAGGGCAGCAGAGGAGCAAGGGCAGGGGGGCTGGGTGCTCCACAGCGGTAACCGGACAGGGAGATGCCTCGGGACATGCAAAACAAGGTGCACCCTGGCAAGCGTCCCTTCCGTGCCCCATCTTTGGGCTGAACCAGCTGAATGCACCAGGCAAGGGACAGAAAATGGGAAAGGAGCACAGATGTGGGTTGGTTTAAAGGGAAAGGCTCAGTTTCAGCTATCCGAACAGCTGCCTGTGAGCATGGGGCTGCGGCTAACGTGCCTGTCTTGCCACACGGTAGCTGACCCCAAGACAGGGGAAGCCTATGCAGGGAGACAGTATGGGCAGTGGAGCACCCCACCCCAGGGTGCCCACAAAACAAAGTCTTTCAGACCTCATTATCCTTTGCAAGAACATTTATGGTTATTCTTAACGTTAACGGTGCAATTGTATTACCTCATATAATCATACGACATGACTCATTATGAAGCCATAGCCTGTAACTGCAGTGGATGCCCCAGAGCACTGTCCCGCAGAAATGCTGGGGAGGCTCCCATCTCCCCTGGCAGCACACCCCACTGTCCTCCAGACACCTACCTGCATCCCTCGCCACCAAGGGAACACTTTGCGGGGCTGCTGATGCGCCAGGCAAGCCCCGACGGGGACCCGCAGTATGCCCTGCTGCTGGGATCCCTGCAGCACTAACGCAGGGTGCTGCCAGGGTGCTCCGCTCTGCAGGACTGAGGAACTTTGGGGCTTTGATATGGCAAAGAGAGAAATTTTAGCATCAGCTGAAGTTGGTAGAGGTATCTTCCTGTTTGGGGCAACTCGAATAGGATTTTGAGAAAGATCGTATTTTGTATTAGACATGCAAGCTTTCCCCCAGTCCCATTTCAGGTATCTAAGACTTTTTTTTTCTTGGATCTGGGCCTCCATCCTTGTACAACAAAGCACTTGTGCAAATGCTCAACTCTAATGATAGGTTTAAAGTTAAGTATGTTCTCAATGATTTTCTGAATCAGGACATAAATGCAAACCTCTTCTCTTTGACTTGACTTTTTTTCAATAACATAGATATCAAACTCATTCAAGAGAGAGAGAGAGAGAAAATGAGTGGGTCGGGCAGACTTCCTCTCTGCTAGAAACCGAATTACATTAAGCCTGCTCATGACTGCTTGCAGGAAGAAGCTTTTTTGTTCTAGTTTGTACAAGTGCTCACACTGTGCTTGTCACTGTAGCATCCAAGAGCTTTCCAGTATTGCATTAAACAATATGACTAATATCTGCAGCATGCTCATAAGCTGTGGATTTCAAGTCCAGAGCTTAGGCTCATTTATTCAAGGGACCAAATTCATTCAATGACAGAGTAAGGAAGTGTGTTTTCAGTAGCAGCAGATGTACTTACAGCATTTAATCATGCAGGCAAGAAGAATCCCATTCTTCAGCTGGTATGTCATACCCCAAGGTAGAGTGTCCTTTAACTGAGTCCTTTGCTGTTCCACATGGTCTGAGGTCACCCTACAGGCTCCACTGTGCAGAGGGAAACTGATTAAGAAGCCATTAGAAATAAACTCATAAAAATGATTCAGTACTTCAAGTCATATTGTGAGAAGACTCGGGGGGTTGAAACGTTCAGATAAGCAGCCTTGAGTCAATAATTTGGCCATCTCCATGGTGAAAGAAGGTAAAGAGAAAAAGAAAGATGAAAGGAGATACAGTAAGATGATGGGCAGGGCAAAACAGCAGAATAAAAAGCGTAAGAAAAAAAATAAGAAGACGGATGGTTTCTCCGATTCCCTTTGTGGATGCAGACATGGAGGGAACCACAGTTTGGCTGTTCCTTGCTCTCCAGGCAGGTTGGTGGGGCTTCACAGGAAGGCTTGGCTCAGCTCCAACAGTTCAAGAGAGGCTCACATTCAAGGAGAAACAGATATTGCACCTTGCCATTGATTAGGCCTATAAAAGATCTGGTAGAAAGGATACATCTATATATTATTGCAGCATAACATACATTTACTGTATATACCAAGACATTTAAAATAGTCTATGGGATGTGAGAAAAGAAAGCAGAATTTGGACTCCTGGCTCCCTTGTAGTTTACTGAAGCAGTGCGGCACACCTACTTTGATCCTGTGCCCCTGGAGACAGTGAATCGGGCACGGCACCTCAGCCATTGCCGCTGCGCTTCAGCAGCAGCAGAGGTGACATGATAAACTCATCTGCTCAATCCTCGTGTCAGGAGCTTACGCTTCTCCAAGCAGAGGAGCCCTGGCAGCACCTCCTGTCTAGGAAGAGGAATTACTGGGTGGATTGCAGCAGACCAGGTGAGATGCTGAAGACTTGCAAGTCTCCATATTGGCAAGCTGAAATAATCAGAGCTCAAGTTTTTAGTTTGCCCTGCAACTTTCACCCAGAACTGGAAAGTGGTTTCATGAGTTTCTCTGGCCCAAGGTTTCTCGAGAACTCACGGCCCCTCTATCCTCCACTGAGTCACCTTTGCTGCAAAGCAAACAGGAGCCTGAGAGCACCAAGGCAGGTGATGGTGTCTCCAGACTGGCCAGGTATCCATCAGCTGGTGATCCTTGGTTACCCTACCCTCGCAATCCCTGTGCTCCCACCGATGCCTCACAGGGATATGAGACTTGTCCCTGGTCTACAACCTCTGTGGCAGGGATGTAGCATAGGACCAACTAGGATGTGGCCGCTGGCCATCAAGGCAAGTAAACCCCCTAAGTATGGAGTAAAACCCTCATATAAAGAGCAGGTTACCAAATCAACAGCTCCAAGTGAGGCTGCCTGCCCGTGAACGGCACTTCCCGAGTGAGCACCTGCTTCATTTTGGTTTCTCCTCATTTTTCAGTATGCAGCTTACTACCTTATTTACTGCCCACTGTCCTAGTCATGCCACAAACACAGAAATATTAATCTCCTCATCTGCTTTCCTATGAAACTCATCATTCTCGTATCTGAGTGCTTCACAGACATTGAAGGATTCATTTGCAGAAGATTTTGTACTGTGAAGGGGTTTATGAAGAATAAATAGATCCATTAGTTTTAGATACCCAGTCTGGTCCCTGTTTTTGTGGTGGTTTTTTTCTTGTTGTTGTTGGGGTTTTTTGTTTGTTTGTTTTTTCCTTTTTTCAGCAAAGTTATTACAAGGGTGGCTTGTATGTTCAGAGCAAGGTTCCCATTGACTTCAGTTGTAGCTCAACCGCTCAGCCTTAAACAATTCAAGTAGTAGGGTCTCTAGCCAGATGCCAGGAAATGAGGAACACGTTAGAAATCACCAGTGAAATATCTGGTGTACAGGACTTGCTAGCTCTCAGATGGGAGTGCTGTAGCAGAGGCAAGAATAATATGTGGTTCTCCAGGGCAGCATTCTGTCACTTAAATCTTTCCCTTCCCACAACGACTTGCCTTCTTCCCTAACACTTTCCCAGTTTTGCAACAAATGAAGGGTCCTACAGCCCACAGGATAAGCCCCGACTTACCCTCACACCCCAGCAGCTGTGTTCCCAGTGTGTTGCATCTAGAGAAGAAAATTATGATCGTACAACAAAAACTTTGTCACAGTGCTCATCCAGAAGGCACATGAATTTAAGTGGTGCAGAACACCTTCGCTGTTGCATTCACTAACTTTCAATGCCTTATTTTGAAATCTTCATCTTTGTTACTGACATTTTCTGGGGTCTTAAAAAAGAAACTAGCAAAGGAGAATTCAATCATGCGTCACCAGATTAATGCCCCCGGCTCATCTGGGGACTTCTAGATGTGCCACACGGTGCTGGCCACTTCTCCTTTCAGGCATCGCCTCCCTCTGGAAAGCAGATGCCTCCCAGGGCCCTGCCACATGCTTGGTCATTTCAAAGCCAGCCAATGTGGATACCACACATTTTCCAGAGTCTGCTTCTTGCAAACAAGGGGGTTGAATTAATTCCAGGCAATTTATCACACAGGCAGCACAGCAGGTGGCAAGTACAACACTGCAGACCAGTGATCAAAGAGCACCCAGTGGGTCTACACATGCTGGTATCTGAAGAGCCCAGGCATCTCTCCTAATAACATACATCGAATGTTCCAGCTCCTTGTACAGGGCATCAATCATTTTCCTGTTGGTTATCATTTTCTATGATGTGTCTCTTGTGCATTTTTAATTGGTTAATTACTTTATTCATACACTAAGCACACCCTCAAGCTCCAATTATTATCAGCATTAAGTGCTCAGTTCATCCTATACATCTTTTAAATGCTATATTTGGCTGTTTCCTGGTCCACACTTCCTTCTCATACAATACTATAGGGGTCCTGCAGATACCTTAGCTAGTCCTTTGACAGACTATAGCCATCCTTCTCATTAGTCTATTATCTAGCCGCTTATCAGCCCCCACTCCCAAGCTCCTCATTACTGCAGTTGCAATTACAATCGCTAACATTCCTCCTTTCAGGCCGCATAGTACCACTTCGCTTATAACAGGCCGCTGCTATTCAAGTTAACAGCTCCCCACAGCAATAGTAGGTTGACTTTCCTATATAAGCCAACACCTACACAGCTTTAATGAACATCAGAGCTGTTCATTTTGTTTGTTCACACTTCACTATGGGTATTTTGTGTTACATCTTCGGTTAAGGCTCTGGCTGGGCCCCAGGGAGGAAATCCGACTCTTTCCTCATCCTTGCTGCTGCTCTCTGCTTAGTCTGGAAAAGAATTGAAATTGCTGCTTTCTCCAGAGCAGCTGAGCACCTTCATCCAGAGGAAGCTTCTAGAGGTCAGGATGGGCTGACCAGGAGCAGGGTCCTAAAACATAAGGGCAAACTGGGAGGCTGTTGGAGCAGCAGAGGCTGCCTACACAGACACTGTGGCCCAGGGTTGATTTGGTTTTGGCTCTTTTATGCCACCTGCCTCCCCCAGCTCTTCTCCCTGCTGGAAGAACTGCCTTGTTCCAGGGGAGGGTGGGGGAGTCGCATTGAGCTTCCACTGCCCTGTGACACGTTCAGTGCTGACATACCAGTGGGTGCAATCTCATTGTGCATTTATTTCAGTCTAGCATCGTAGGGCTGAGCAAGATCTGACTGAAGATGCCTTTTTAATTCTACAGCATTAGCTTCACTGAGTCCATGGCTGCACAGGTGGGAGATCCAATGCAAGTGCCATGGAATAAGTGTGCAGTCAGAGGTAAGGGAAAAGGTACAAGGACCCTTTTGGTGCTAGATCAGAAAACAAATTGCAAAATGTACTGTCTGAACAAGAGACCTGTGCCAGCAGTACCGTTCAGTGCTGAGGTCAGCCCCAGTGCTCCTAACGCTATCGGTACTGACTGAATTTCACAGGCAATAACACAGCAAGTGTCACGCCAGCCCACAGAAAGCATCTAAACCCTGCCTCCAGGGTTGTCCAGGTGAGAGGCAAGGACAGCAAAGGGGACTTTCACCTGTCAGAGGTGCCAGCACAGGAGGGAAGACCAGTCTGATGGCCAAGAAACTTCCCTTAGGACCAGAGGCCAGCACCCATCTGCAGGTCTGCTCCGAGTGCCACGGCCACACTAACTGTGACAGCAAGCACAACGCACATGCATGATGAGAAGGAAAGGAGGACTTGGACATTCAGACCATGGCTTGGCACAGGACCACGCTGGGGAGAGAACAAGATGAGCCTGGGAAATGAATGTGCTGCCAAGGGCAGCTTAAGTCATTTGGGCTCTGCTTCCACCAGGGACTGTGGTCAGGCAGCCCACTCAACCCAGGCAGCCCTCTGCATCTGAGGAGCTGGACCAGCAAGGTGCTGTCCTTGGACAGCTACCTGCATGCAGACCTGTACTCAGCTGGCTTGTCTCTCTTGCTGTGTCCAGCCTGGGAAGGAGGATCCAGCGCAGAAGGAAATGGGGTGCTTGTCCCCAGCCCTGCAAGATTGCCTTCCCCACCCCTGATGTGCTTCTCCAGTGCCTGGCCCAGCCAGGCTGAGTCTACAGACTAAAAAGCTGCTGTGAGGTGCAGGAGTTGTGAAGCTGCCCCTGCTAGTGGATTCGGTCTGCAAGAACGGAGCAGGGTTCCCTCATAGAGCACTGGGGGAACGAACAGTTACCGGAGGGGCTCTTCAGCATGTTCCCATCCTGCTACCCGCTAGAGTTTCCCCCCACTCCTAGAGATCTACCCTCAGATTGTAGGCAAGGCAAAAAACCCATGTCAGGTTTGCTTCCATCATCTGCACATGTCCCCTCACCTGCAGCTCCTGGTTTGCAGGACACATGCCAGAGAGCTGGTTTGCTTTGACTCCCCACTCTTCCTCCTGCTCGCTGGGAGCTCAGGATCCACTGCACATAGCAGTGCCCTGCTCCTTTCCAAGGGGCTTGACGGCTGTGTCCACAAGCCAATCCTTGTGCCAGAAATAGGGTCAGATAGAGCACTGGATATAGGTCCTCTGACCTTTCCCATGGCTCTACTGATCCTGAAATATAGCAGTCCCCACCCAACTGGGAAAGCAGGCTAGTACAGAGGGGTTATTTTATGTATTTAAAGCACTGTCTTCTATGCCTGCACTATAATCCTGTGTGCAATATTAATTATCCAGCTAACACTGTTGCCATGACACTTCTTAAAGCCATCATAGCCAACATAAGCATATCAGACCTCCACCCCACCCTTCCTATTTGCTCCTGGACTCAGAC
This sequence comes from Fulmarus glacialis, assembly GCF_000690835.1. NCBI lineage: Eukaryota > Metazoa > Chordata > Aves > Procellariiformes > Procellariidae > Fulmarus > Fulmarus glacialis. The sequence continues at coordinate 13,948 of NW_009195821.1, read as the reverse complement.
GAATTCCCAGTGCCAAGCATTCATGGCAGGGGAGGAACGGGCCTCGACCATCTCAAGTGTTACCTAGCCCTCTGTGCAGCACAAGAAAAGTCCAGATTTGGACTTTTAGAAGTTGTGTCTAATTCTGAAGCTGCATTCCAAGAACTGACTGAATCCAAACATGCCCATTTTTAGGTCAAACTGCAAAATTATTTTTTCCTTATCACAACATTGTCCTATCTTTAGAAGCTAAAAGGGATGATTAGAGTTATAAGGAGAAAGGAAAAAAGAAATGAAGGGGGTGGGGTGCATAAACAGATCCAGAGCCCAGAAAAAGACACAAATATGAGATCAAAAGAGGATGAGCCAAATTCTGAATAACCTGATGTATGCAGCGTTTACATCCCTGAGTGGCTGACACTTACGAAGCCCCACAGGCAGCAACAGAACAGATCTGGGTCCTTCCCCCTCCCAGCAGGAGCACAGCCCAAATACTGAAGGTAACTCTCTTATACCTCCAAAAATGGGGATAAGGTCAATCATATTTAACCTGAAATGCGGGCAGGTGCAAGAGAAGTGCTTACTGGTTTGTGCTAGGGAAATCTTTTTTCCAGGAAGCCAGAACCATTTTCCCCTCCATGTGAAAGCGCTGGTGGGAGTCCCTGCAGTGTGTGGACCTCTCATTTGCAGGGTCTGTGATCAGCACTGGCAGGATCCCCACAAGCTTGGCCAGGTGCACAGCAGGCACCTAAAGGACTGGTTTTGGCCACACCGTGCTTCCAGGGTTCAGTCCCCTATATGTACACAGCTTGAGGTTGCATCCTCTGTCTGAGGGACAGGGCAAGCTTATCCTGGAGGATCTGGGCTCTCACCTACAGACTGTTTCTGTAGAGCAAGGTGGTCTTTCCTACATTATGTTGAACTCCCATTGACAGCTACAGCAATGCCTGCAGATATTGCCAGAAGGCTGCAGAGAGCCCTGAACCTGGGTGATAAAGCATGCCCAGAAGTTCCCCTTACCCATCATGGTCACCCAGTGCCATATTCCCAGCTGCCATGCTGCAGATTTACATTCAAAGAAAGAAAAACCATCAGGCAAACAGAGGTCACTGGCATGGACAGGAAGAATATATTCCAGGTGATGGACTGCTCCTCCTGGGAAGTCACTGATGTCTACGCTTGGGCAGTGCATTCCCTGGGGGCTCATCAGTCAGAAAAGCCAGTGCACCCATAAGCTGCAGACATCCCTATGGGTTTTTTTTTTTGTTACACACATCAGTCCTGGGTGCTAGGGAATGTGCTGCACAGCTAAACCAGGAGCTAAAGGCAAGAATGTTGGGGAGAAGACCTGCTCTGGATGCACAGCTCTGCTTGCCTCCCCTGTCTTATTGCCCCTTCAGGATGCCCCCTGCCTTCCTCCTGAAGGAGCTGGAAGACACTCAGCTGTGCTCTGCTCAGGTTCTCCATGTGATGCAGGAGCTTCCCTGATAGCCTTGGAGGTGGCCCTCAGTGTGAAGGAGCAGCGAGAACAGGGCTGCTCCTGAGCGAGGGGGAAGCCAGTGGCAGGGCAGCATCCAGGGACTGGCACATCCCACAATAACCGAATGGGACTAGGCTGGTGATAAAGACAGCTCCATCAGCAGTCCTAGAGAAGATGAAATGAAAAGTCAGGCCCAGGGTTCAGCCAGGAAGAACAGTCAGGGCTAAGAACAGAAACATCCACAACATAGCCAAGACCAGGACTAGGGGCTCAGGCCTGAATTTAAAAAGAGCTGCTGTGGGTGGGGAGCCCAGGTGGGGCCAGTTGGGCAATTAAAGCCTATCAGTGCCCCCAGGTCCACGACACTCAAGCTATGCCAGCTGTAGAAACTGCTTTTTCCCTGCAGGAGTAGGGGTGCTCCTGGGTCTGGGAGAGGAGCACTGCCTGCAGGTGGGTGGCAGAGCACTGCTGATGGGTTGCACCATGTCCCCAAGCATCCTTTCCCAGTGCTGGCTCCAGCTGCTGGCTCTGTCCCCTGCTGTGCTCTTTGTCCCTCAAGTGGGCCCAGCTGGGCTGGAGCTGTGCCCTCTTTTCTCGGGGTTATGGCACTATCAGCCCCACGTGGTCCATGCAAGAGCACAGCAGTGGGGTTGTGCTGTAGGGTTGTCCTGTGTTGGAGAGACATCGCTGCACAAGGCCAGCCCATACAATGTGTCCTGCAAAAGACCTGGCTGGAGGCAAGGCCTGGCACCTATCTGGGGTGGTGGGGGTATCAGGTGGTCTTTCTACATTTGCTGTAAACTTTTCCTTGTGCAGATCCCCTCCAGCCACCCTGGGCAGGGAGGGTAACATGGCTGAGAGAGCAGTAGTACCATACTTTGCCCCATACTTTATTTTAAGGCTTTTTTTAGGTTCTTTCCCTGACTTAGTCCCCAGTGCCCTATATTCTTTATTGTGCCAAGATTAGACACACATTGTCCCACTGCAGAAGGATAGCAGGTCAATACAAAAGCAAAATGCTTATTCTCTGAGAACTCACACGAGACGTTGTCCCCAAGGGATAAACCTTTCCTTTATTCCCCTGAAGGTTTGCCTTACCTCGTCTGTCTGCATCCAGCTGCACATTCCCAGCTAGGGATGGGGAGCAAGGAGCTGCAAAGCAAGGAGCTACAAAGCAAGGAGCGGCTTCGTTTACTGTAGGAGGAGATATGAGTGGATCTTTTACTTCTGCTTATGAAATCCCACTTATGACAGTATTCACACCTACAAGCAGCTGGCACCCTTCTTCGTATGCCAGAGGCTCTGCTGGTGATGAGTTTCTGGCTAGGAGCATTACCACTCACAACTGATATGTTAATGCAATTAGAGACAGTGCCAAGTGCAAAGCAGTATTTGTCCTGATATTATTGGTGATAAAGGAGCCTCCTGTGTGAGAAGCAAGTCCATTTCCAATCCATCTGTATCTATATCTAAAAAAGCTTTCATTTTCTCGAGTGCTGCAGCAGATTCTCGTGATAAATTGCTGCCATATCTTAGCTCCCAACTACATTACATCCTATTCAAATCCCCTTCATTATAACAAGAAGCAATATGACACCAAAAGCTTGTCTCAGAAATTTATGACACAGTGGAGACTCTTAGATCCACTAAACCCCATTAAAACCGTCTCCCTTATAAAACATACACCTTATTATGCACTTCAGTAGCGGGCAGCAGGTTGCCTTCTGCCAGGGCTCTTATTACCTGTGCAGGGGAGGTACGAGGAGCGCGTGCAAATAATCGAGTCCCCGCTGAAAGCGTGGGGCTGGCGCAGCCTCTGTGCCTCCTGCCTGGCACGTGTCAGGAGCCTCAGCTGTGGGGAGGGCTTTGTACAGTCGTCTTTTTTTTTAAGTTCGCTTACTAAGCCAAGGCAAAACAAGATGCGCCCCATTGGCTAAAGCCAGTCTTTTTTTCAGGTCTCTTTCTGACACAAAGCCTCGAAAAATGGATTTCGGGTGGAATGAAATGTTACATTAAATCTGAAATGAAACCTTGTGTTTTGTTTTGTTTAAAGCCATTTCATTAAAATAAATTTACTCTCAAAATCTCTTTAAAAAATGTAACCTGGGGTTTCAACAACAGAGCAGCAACATGTGCCGATTTCTTCTTTCAAACATGCTCTCTGCTTGCAAACATGCGTTGTTTCAGTCTTCATTTCAGAGAGTAATTTCTGTTCCCAACACTGTTGCCTGGATATGCTTGTAGCACCTTCTTGAGCCAGGGAAGCAGGAAAAGAGGGGAGAAATGTGGGGGTGCTGATGAAGTACCGGGCCAGGTTGCTTTGCACGTTCAAGCCTCTCTGACCGCCCCCACCCCATATCCACACGCTCCTGCAGCTCACACCATCCGTGCTCAGCTTCTGCTGGAGAAGTGAACGCCGCCAGGCAGTATCAGGGAGCAGCGGAGCAGCCCTCCTGCAACTGCACAGCAGTCAGGTATTCCTCATCCCGCAGCGACCGGACGCGTGAGCAGCCCAGGAGGCATTACTAGGACAGATGACCCTTTTGAGCGGGGAAGATGTGGCATCCCTCATCCCTGAGAATGTGATTTTGCTTTTCTCCCACGCCGCATCGATTCTTTTCCCCCGCTTTTCACCTCCCAGCTTTCACACCAGGCACCAGACTGTGCCCTTCAGGGGTCCAGGTGGCAGCTCGTGTCTGATCAGCGTGCTGCTCATTAGACTAGGTAAATATGTTTGTGTTTTCCTCTTTTTACCCCTCGTTTAGTCTCATCTGACTGTATTGTTTACTGTACTGGATTATGCAAATCAAAATATAACCAATATTGAGAACAGGAAGGTAAGCAAAGCTTGCTCCACTCTTCTGGACCATGCCAAGGTCAGGAGTGCAGGCTCCCACCGTGTCAGGACTGGGTCACCTCTGTGCAGCTACTGAGCGCGATGCAGGGGTGGGTTTGTCCCACTCCTCTCCTGGCAGTGATCCAACCTCCTACCTGCACTGACTCTGCACTCCAGATCAGCCAAAGCAGGATGCATAGTCCCGATCACAAGCACCCTGTTGCAGGGCCAGCACACTCCTCTCTGTCCTGCTGCTGCTTCCCAAAGACCTGGATGCTCAACAGCCCTGCTGGGATTGTGCAATGAATGCAGCTGTGCTCAGCAGAGCGATGACTTAGGATGGCTGCCTCTCATTGTGCTAAGTGTCCTTGAAGAAGGGGGATCTGGCTGGATTAACTCTGCTTTGAGGTGGGTGATTTTGTGCCAGAGGTGCCAGAGAGGCAAGCAGGAAGGTGAAATGCTGGAGAAGAGATGAACAGTGAGAAGCAGGAGATCTGTCCGGATCACACACACATGCGTGCAATTGAAGAAAAACTTGATGCAGAGCGATGGCATGCAGTGGATAAATCTGTAAATAACTCAAGGTAACTCAAGTGCAACTAGACATGTTCATGTGGCTTTTAAAGTCATGTAGATCAAGATGAGCAAATGTCTCTGTGACAGGATGTCATGGATTATTGATGCTGAGACCAGAAAGGCTACTCTGTCCTCCTTCATCGCCAAGGCCAGATAGTTTTACCAAGTGATTCCTGTGTCAAACCTGTATTTCTGGCTGAGTTAGGGCAGCTCTTTTAGAAAGACGTCCAATTTCAAGTAAAAAAAACTTCAAGTGAGGAAGAATCAACCACCTCCTCCGTACGTTGTTTAATGGCTAATTCCCTTCACTGTTGGAATATGTCTTCTTTTCAGGTCAAATTTGTCTAATTGCAGCTTCCAGCCACCAGATCTTGTAACATCTTTGATCGCCAGATTAAAGTGCTCTCTGGTCTCAAATATATTCTCTTCTGCTGGGTACTTCTAGACTTGTGTCAAGTAACTATTCAAAGTGCTTTTCATTAATCCTTTCATTATAAAACAAGGTTTTGGGTTTTTTTCAGAATTTCACTAACTTTTGTACCTCTTTCTTGGATTCTTTCCATGTTTTCATTATGTGTGTCCCTGGAACTGGACATTGAGCACAACCGTACTCTTATTAAAGCAATGCACAATCCCATGTGAATGTGAAGCCAGTGTGTATTGCTCTTTGTCGTTCTCATCTTTAGGGACTTCAAGTTCAGAAGGCTTCCACCTCATCCCACTATGGTTTTCTAATCCATGCTCTGTACAACAGTCCCACCTTGTGTATATATCTCTGTTCCTAAATGCGTGGATCTCCATTTCATCGTACCAAAATTCAGACTTCTGGAACAAATTCAGCCTACGAAGTGATTGATGCTGCCTCAGCCACATTTGTCTTCCTACTGGGTTTTATAGCCTCTTTAATTCTTACCTCTAAAGACTGTACACTGTCTTCCAGGTCATCGATAAATACTGGGCTGTTGGCTTTCTTCAGGAAGACCTAGCACTGATCTGATGATTTGCCATGGAAACCACTGAGGGTGGTCTCCACAGTCCCCGAGGGACAGAGCATTCCCTACCATCTAGACAGTACCTTTAGACTTATGGTTCACCCATCACCAATACTTTCACCTGCCAGAACATCCCACAGCTGGACAAAGAACTGAGCTGGTTGATTGAATGGAAACCAGTGTTTGGACAGATGGGGGTGTGTGCACAAGTCCCGCACTAGCAGAAATCTGAAATGCGGCTGTGGTTTGCCTTGGACCTGGAAATTGCTCCCAGGGTCTGTAGGACAGATGTAGGTTTTTAATTGCGATTCAGGAAAGCAAAAGGTAGAGGCTCTAAAGAAGGACAAAAGAGGCATACTAATAAGGTCTTACAAGTTTGTCTGGAAAAGAAACAGTTCAATCTGAGTTAGCTGTTCCTAAGTTAAATATAAATGCAAAGCTGGGGAGGTGAGTGTGCAGTGAGTGTACGAGTTGTGCCGGCAGGAGGAAGAGAACTGTAAGGAGTGCCAGCCCCACGCAGGGTTAGACATCCAAAAGCTCCTTCTGCAGCCAGCAGCAAGGCAGGTTCCTCCAGGGGCAGGTTCAGAGGTGGGGCTGCAGTGGGAAATCCCAACGGTGGAGAATTAAATCTGCAGAGACAATCTCTCTCCGTTAAGGCAACCAGGAAATCTGTGTGGTTTCTGGAGGGGGCAATCCTCCCATCTGTTTGGTGCTACATTTTGGGATTCCTCCAGCACGGTAAAGGAAGATGGAAGACTATTTACCTGAAAAGTTCCCCTTTAATTATTCTGCTATTCCACAGCTAAAGCAGCAACCCCAACAAATCTTGCTGCAACTTAGGAGGCAGTAGCAGAAACAAGATACAATCCTACAGCATCACTGAAATCTCCAGGGGGTTAAGGAGAAGATGGAGGAAGACTCTTTTGGAGGTGCACAGGAGAAGCAATGGGCACAAGTTGCAAGAACATGAGGAAAAGGCTCTTCCCTGTGAGGCAGGTCAAGCACTAGGCCAATGGTCCAAAGAAGTGGAGGGATCTTCATCCCTGCAGATGTTCCAAATCCAACAGGGCAATGCCCTGAGCAACCTGACTTGGTTCTGAAGCTGGCCCTGCTTTGAGCAGAAGGTTGGACTGGAGACCTCTTGAGGTCTCTTTCAAACTAAATAATTTTGTGATTCTACAACAATTTCAGGAGCAGCTTTTTCAGCGGTCTTTACAGTAGCGGCACTATGCAGGCCAGGGTGTATTGAAGTGCAAACCGGATTGCTCATGCATTACTCTGGATATTCATTACATATTCTGTTAGGCATATTAAGACCCTGTGCTGCCGTAGAAAATAGACTTACGATGGACACCAAAGCATCCTGACACCACTTGATTCTCCAGTCTTGCAGCTGTTACCCCAAACTGGGTACTCTGCAGCACAGTCAGCTTGCACAATGAAGAACTCAGCTGCATTAAAAAATGCAAACACGCTGAATTTGATGCAGAAAGTTTGTATTTCCAGATACACAATTCTAACACCTACATTTTTTATTTTGTATTAGATCAATCTTGTTGCCACTCCAAAACTCTCAGCTAAAGGTTGCTGGATCACTTCTGCATTGCCCAAAATGGCTGGAGCAGCTCAGCTCCCCTAAGGAAGCTGATGATTTTCCCAAAATGGCTGCTAGCGATGAAAGTTAATTTGTCATTGTTATACTTCAGAGTCTACATCCCTTTAGGTGAATGCGAGCATTTCAAGGCAACCCCCCAGACAAACCTAGTTCCCAGTTCTAAAATGTTCTTGCTATGTAAAGATTAAAACAATAACGTTTTAAGCCTGCAAGCTTAAAATCTGAAGCAGTGGTGGGGAAGACTCTGCAGCAGTGCAGGAAGCCCTGCTAATGATGTCAGTAAATTGTATCAGAAGGATTCTCTCATTTTGGGAAGAGAGATGTAATAGCGCGGGCTATTCTCACTGGCACTAAACTCATTAGTTTGTTTACAGTGTGCCTTCCTGCACCGCTCTCTGTTATGCTGAAAATCTTATTTTGCCTTTGATATTTTGAGTCAGAAAGAGCAGGGAGAAGTCAAAGATTCCCAGCAACATTTGATCCCTTCCATGTTTTTTTTTTTTACAAGGTGCTTGTTAAGGCTTGACTCCTGGTCAAGGCAGCGCTGGGGAAACTCCTTGTTTCAGAGAAGGATGTGCGTGATGGCTAATGCTGAGTGACAGGGTGATGGGGACAATGGTGGGAGGCCTGGGGACAAGTGCTGATGGACAAAAGAAGGGGGAGGACATGTTTTGGCTGTGCAGTGGTCGTGGGGAAGTGCCAAGGGCTGGGGGAGAGCTACGTGCCTGCGGGAGGTGGTGGCTGGGTAACAGCTATGCAGGAGGAGCCTGCTGGAGGGTGGACCCCCCTGAGGCCACTCAATGGCCAAGGGTGAGGCTTCAGGTGGTCTCAGATGAGAGGCACCAGGGCTGAGAGAGGTGGGATGGGGAGAGCTTTAGCTCTGCAGGGCCAGACTGTGCCAAGCTCCGGTCGGGGAGCGAGAGTAGGCTGTGCTGCATCCCAGCCTTCTGCTCTCCGCACCAGCCGTGCCACCTCCAAGGCGGGCAGGCAGCTCTGCCCGCACATCAGCGCCTGCCGCCTGCCACTGGGAAGCCTTATCTGCCTCCGTCAGCCTCCGGCTTGGTGTTCTCCCAGCACATCATCGCCTTCCCCAATTCTCATTCTGCTTTGAAGCACAAGGTGGGAGCTGCCTGCCTGTGCCAGTCGCAACCGCAGCAGCAGACAGGAGCTTGTCTCCAGCTGCAGAGGCAGCAGGACTCACTGTCCCAGGAGCTGGCTCTGTGACACATTTCTTCCACCCTTTTATTCAAACCTGAATGCCTAGGCAGGAATTTGGTGGTATTCCAGCACTTAGAAATAGTTCTTCTGGCCCCTGTGGGTGCTCAAAACCGGTGGGAGCTCAGACCTGAGGACACTGCAGTGGATGAGCATCACCCAACGGCAGTTGCCCACCCTTGAAAGAGCCCTGGTTGGGCTGTGGCTCATACGACCTGCATGAAAGCATGGACCCAGACACCAAGTCCTCCCAGTCCTCGCCCTGGGAAGCTGAGCCCTTCTCAGCAGGGGCAGGAGTGGAGCAAGTGATTGAAGCAACTCTGACCATCCCATCAGCATGAAGATGACTTCTCTGCTCCTTGTCCAGGAGCCCTGGTACCTCTCTACACCAGGCAACGAAAAGCCTACTATCATCATCAAATAAATCTCTGGGCTCTGGCGGGCCTGACCCCTGCTCTGGGGCAGCCGGGGCTGCCTGGCGGGTGCAGTTTGCACGGGGGTGCGCAGTCACTGCACAGCATCTCTGAGGGCTCTCCTGCTGCTGGGGCCTCCCAGAGCTCCCAGCTCCAGCAACTAAGTCCTGCTGGCTGCTCTGTGTCTCCTTGGCCTTTCTGTAACAGCTCAGGGGTGCCAGTCTGCTACCAGGGAAGCCAAGGGTATTTATTGGAGTCTGTGCCACCAGCAAGAGAAGACACTCCTACCTCTTCTTCCAGTAATAAAACACTGCCTGTCAGAGTAGGGACTCTGCTGCAGCTGTCGCAAGGAGGATGTGAGATTAAGCAACACTGCAAGAAGGTGAATGGGATATATTGACTGACCTGGGTGAGCTGGAGGCGAGAGGCTCTACCTCCGTCCCTCTGGCACCTCCTGGCCCTTGTGTGTCTGCATATGAGCCCCTCGCGCTAATGGATTTCATGTTTCCTTGGTCTAGGACCACGTTTCTCCTTGGCCTCCCTGACAAGCTTTCCTCAGGGTCGTGCTGGGGAGGGAGGACTTTCTCCCAGCGTCTGCTATGGTTATATGTGGCCATATAACACAATCAGCTTGCAAGGTTACTTACTCATCTCATTACACAAGCGTAAACCCTAGGCAGACAAATATAAAGCAAAATAAGGTTTATGCCTTATGGAGAAAGCTTATTGCATCTCCTAAATTGGAATAAAATATCTACAGGTGAAATACGTTGCTATTATTACAACAGTGATCACAGTGGTATGGGAAGAGCTCCCACTGCAATGATACCAGTAGGTCAAGGACCAGCCCAATGCAGGCATCAGAAGAGCCAGAGGCTGCAACCCTGCACCAGGGAGGCAGGGGCAGTGTGACCTACGGTGGCAGTGGGACGCGGTCATGGCAGATGGGTGACGTCTGCTTCTGTCACCTCAGCTGCTCGGTCGTCTGTCTGCCTCAGTTTCCCAACAGTTGGCTTGGAATGACAGCACTTGCTCCCATGCCAGCAGTTAATGAGATCATGTTTGTACATGGCTTTAAACACAAATGTCTCTGCAACGTGTAAGTGCTAAGTACTATTAACAACTAACAGCAGTTCTCCTTTGGTACAGGGCTCTGCTGACTTTGCCTGAGGCCATTCCAACCCAGTGAAGCATCAGCCTCGGCAGCACTACCTGCGCCGTGGCAGACCTCCACGTCAGCCAGCACACCCCACAATGCTCTGGAAACCAGCTGGAGATGGAGCTGCGAGTCCAGAATCAAGTGCCTGGCTTTATCCAGGCTGAGGGGTGTTGGTGTAGGAGCTCAGGCTGACTGGGAGATGGGAGAGACATCATCATCGGGCCGGAGGGTGAAGGAAGGCATCCCACCAGCAAAGTGGGACCAGCAGGGGCTGGCATATGCAGACCCCTGGCTCGCAGCCTGCGCTACCTGGCTGCTCTGGGGAGTCAATGCACTCATCTGCTGCTTCTGGGCTGGGCTGCAGTGTAGCCTGCAGACATGTGTGCTGCAAGGCAGGAGTTAGAGCCGTCCCCGAAGCAGTGCCAAATCAACAGTCGATGCCCCTAGCTGGGCTGTGCTTTCCCTGCAGCGGCACGGCACGCTGCCTGCTTAACACCCGTCTCTGTCTCAGCAGCCTCCATGCTCACCCTCATTATCACGCTCTTCTCCGTCCTTCCTTCTCATGCTACCTGATCATCTCTGCGCTGGATCCTGCCTGGAGACAGATGATGTGCTGGGCAGGAATGGCAAAGTTTATTAAGTTGGGGTGGGAAGCTCTGGCAGGCTGGGTTCACAATTAGGCTCCCAAAGGCAAGATCATAAAGCATTCAGACACTTGGGATACAGGGCTGATTACCAGCATCTTTCATCATTAAATATTAACACCAAGGCTGCTTAAAGGCCAGTGAAAGAATTATAGAATTTAATACCTATCACGCTCTATCAATAGGCCGGGAGAAATATGGTCCTTTTGCCTATGTTTTTTTTTTAATGCTTCAATGTAAACTAGAAGACTGGCAAAATTAAACAGCACAATTCTTGGTTAGGAGCTACTGGGAACTGCAAACAGGGAGCACCAGGGATCAGACTTGTTTGATATGCTAGGGGAGCAAGTTCATTAAAACATAGGCATTGGTACCAGAAGGAGAGGAAATTAAAGCATAATTTAAGAAAAGAAATCCATCTACGGAGAGTGGCTCCAGCCCCTAGCATTCCCCTGTGTGGCTGTCTGCTCCTGGGACCCCAGGCAGCTCCAGCCTGGTGGCCCCGGCAAAAGGAGCATTTGCACCCACCTCTGCAAAACCACCCCAACTCTGCTGAGACACAGGACACGGCGTGAAATCCTCCACTGTGTCCACATGTCCCTTTGCCATCGTATGCATGTGGGGTGTGACAGCAAGGACAGATGCCTTGGGCTCCCCACCATTGCTTGCGGCTTCTTTACCCAGAGCAGAAAGCTGGGAAAAATCCTGGCAGCCCCAGGATCGTGCTCTGCTCGTGACAGGTTATATTTTTTGCTTCCTTTTTTTGCGTTATTGTGCTAAGTTGTATTAGGAGAAGGGTGCCTGGGTCAGGTGGCCCTTTTGGGATGGGTGGAGACAGAGCCCGTGCTCAAAGCATTGGAGGGGGCAGGAGGGCTCAGCCGGAGCACGCACCCGCCGGGA
>NW_009195821.1:0-2114 GCF_000690835.1 Fulmarus glacialis | reverse complement strand
CACAGCCGCCAGCTGCAAATCCACCGTCCCCAGAGCTGCAGAGCTCCCATGGCCGGACCACCCGGGGGCTGTGGGCTCCCGAACCGCCCGTGGAGGGGGACTAGTCCACCACGTGGGGAGAGCTCAGAATAGCTCAGAAAACTCACCGGGTGCTAAACAGCTGTGAGCTTAAAACCGCCCGTGCCTTGCTCTCAGTCATATCATCATCATATAACAAACTGCTCCTGATGTAGCGCTCTGGGAAGAGATTTAAAGGATGTGCTGGTACAGACGCATGTTTTGCATGAAAAACCAGGGGCTCGCAGGGGTCCCGTGAGCAAGGCTGGCCCACGGCTGTCTTTCGGCAGCCCCCCGTGCCACTGCTTTCCCCGGCCTCACCCTCCCACCCCTTCTGCAACCCTCCTTCCCCCTGCACACAGTAATGAATTGTTGCCGCTCGCTCCCTCGTCGCGGGCACAGTGGCAGAGCCAATCAATACAGTAATCAAGCGGCCCGAGCGAATCCAGCCGGGTGCCTTCCTACCTCTCCGTTAGCAAACACGGAGCACACGTGGCTTCTCCTGCTGCCGGCGCAGGCACAGCCAGGTCTCCAGCCAGGCTGAGATGTCCCCGGGCTGTCCTGCCCTCTGCTTTTCCTCCACCAGCCCTGCTGCACAAACAACATTTTACATTGCCAAGTCGATCTGCAAAGCTACAGCGAAAATCGGAGCTGGACCACTTAATATCTGTGAGCCAGCACCTCCCTAAGGCTGCCCTGGTGTCAGAGCCTCGCTTTTCCCTGTATAAAGACAATCCTGGCTCTGCATTTTCTTGGATGGGGACAGTGCCACGCTACTGAGACCGTGATGGCTGCAGTTGGACACGTGGCACCTGTATGGTGGGATGCTCCCTCCAGCTCAGAGATGGGATGCTACCGCCCTGCTAAAAAGACTCTCTCCTGGCCCATGCCTCCCTTCCATATGGATAAAGATGGCCCAGAAGATTTTGCTACGCAAAATCAATGCATTTTCCCCAATGCAACTTTCTATAGAAGCACCAGGACTGGTTTGATTTGCAGAAATCTTTCAACTCCTGGCCAGCAAGGTGCCCAGCCTGAAGCTGGAGGAGTAAAACCATTAGCAGAGCTGCCATCCTACCAAGCATTTTCCAGGCTTTGGTTCCTTATAACCTTATAACTTCAATAGTAACCCAGACACCGGGGCTATTGGATCAAAATAGTCACGTTCACACAATGGTAAGCATCATGTCACTATAAACTCCAAATGCTGGCTCATACCAGCCAGAAAGTATTGATGTGCAAACTTTGTACCACCAGGCTTTGTGCCAGACCACATCTCACCTGCCCTCCCACAGGCAGCATAAACCTGGCATAAAACCATACCTGTGCTGCATGCTCCATATCACACACAACAGAAGCGTGATCGTGTGCCTACGTATTTTCTGGAGTTGATTTTACAACGCAGAGGCATGTGTCCTAGGCAGATAAGTGGCTGAAATAAGACTCGAAAAATGCGCAGTTACTTCAGTTGCAAAGGAAAATCAGTGGCATCATTGGAGCTGTGACTGCCCAGCAGTTTCTGGCTCAGGATCTCATTGCCCCGGGACGTGTTCCCTGCAGGGAGCAGGGAGATAGACTCCTGAGCTGGTTTAGTCTCTGATTGTCTGCAAGTGTCAAGCCTGACCCTCTGACACAAATCAGACCAGTTCAGGGCCTTGTGTAACTCATGACAGCCAGCTCAGTGAATACCTGAGCATAGTCAAGTTGTGATTTTCCATGATTTCTGCATGCACGCAACTAGAAATAAGAGCACGTGAGCTGCCTAAGCCCAGGGGTGACCGAGATAGGAGCACAGGCACCTGCATGGGTCACAGAGGTTGGAAAAGGGGGGTGCACACAGGGCGTTGGTCTGGAGAAGCTGTAGGTCTCTGCAGCTAGGTATCCTTTATTCCTTCAAAAACCTCTCCCCTGCCCTCCTCTTCACGCCGCTGCTGTCATCTCCATTTTTTCCTCTTTACTCATAACTCCTTCTCGTTAAGGCTCGATAGCACGGCTGCCCTCACACGCTGCCCTGCACCCCCCATGTGCCGGGTGCTGCCGCAGCTCCCCGGGGCTCC
>NW_009195820.1:0-30536 GCF_000690835.1 Fulmarus glacialis | reverse complement strand
CCTGGTAAAAAAAAAAAAAATATATATATGTATATATAAAAATTAGAAAAGGAATCCGCACTTGTACAAGTGCAAGATAGAACTATGGCAAAAGACAGAGGTAGGATAGTCCCTTTTTGTGGCAGAGCAAACAGAGGAGTTAACCAACTGTGAAGTTAAGCCTTTGCACTTCATCTTAAAAATAGTGTTTTACAACAGAACCTGGCCCCATGCTATGAACTTCTTGTTAAAGACAGTAATTTTACAGTTGCTTTTTAGGTTACAAAGCGTGTCTCGGCTCCAGAGACTAGTAATTTCTCTACTAATTTAAGGGTGTTAATTTAGGTGACCTTCTGGTATTGTGGCCACTGTGTCTGTGAGAATGCTAACTGGATCCCATAAGCCTTGCTGGGAATAGATGCCCTTCTGTAAACAGGGATCTTGGAGAGCCTTCTCTATCCATTTACTTCTCAGGAGACTGTAACCATAAATTTACATTGTAATTTATTGCAAACCACATCTCAGGAAATTTGGTGTGGTGTAGCGGTTAGCCTTTAGGTTTACTAGCATTTCATAGAGATTATATATAATGCAGCAGGACTGCTGTTAGGTAGTCCCTAACGCCTTTATAAAGTAGTAAACAACTCTTTTAACTCTACTGGTTTCTCTTAACCTCCGCCCCTGAAGTGAGACTGAAGGAAGGAAACACAGGGAATGCCTTCTTTCCTGCTATGGGGCTCTGCTGCTTGTGTTTCTCTTTTTCAGCATGTTTCTCCTAATCTAAATGACATTTTTCCATTTTTTCCCCACGTTTTTAAAGTTGTAGCAGAACTACATAGATCTTGTAGTATGAGTCGTGTGTGTGTACTTTACTAAACCAACAATCTCCAAGTTGCTATTAGTCTGGCAGAACACAAGAGAATACAGCAAAATGACGGAAGATGAATTTAAGAATAGGTGTAGCCGAAGTGTGCTGCTCCTTCCCCTGGACCCTGGGAACTCTGCCTCTCCGCGGGAGGGAGCGTGCTGCGAGCCCTGCTTCGTGAGGGCTTCCCAGACAAGCGGATGAAGTGTCCAGGGGACAGAGCATCAGGCTGGGTTTTTGCTGCTCTTGTGCTTTTTCATCACCTAGGGAAATGGGGCTAATGGTGCTGACCTCTGTAAACTGCTTGGCAGTATATGGATGGAAAGTACTATGACAAATTTAAATGTTACAATTTGTTATTAGGGAAAGGCTGAGGTTCAATAGACAGAAAAGTATGATGGTCGGCTCCAGCATTACCTGTTTGGTATTAGCTCCCCGTCTGTTCTGGGCAGACAGCTCTGCTGAGAGCTGGAGTCAGCTGTGAAAGCCACAGAGTCACGGGGAACCTGGGAATAGTGGGAAAGAAGGGAGACCGTCCTGGCCTTGCTGGTGTCTATGTGCTGAGGGAAGGCTGGACTCATAAGGCTGTGACATGAGCGTGAGAAAATGTGTGCGCACAAAAGCCTCCTTGTGAGTCTTGCGGCTCTGCTATGGGATAATTGCAGCTATCCTGTCTCGCCAGGAGCTTTATGGGGGAAGCTGAGGTTAATGCCAGCCTTGCCCTGCAAGCCTGGGTATAGGAACACCACCAGGTCTGCACTACGCTAGTGACAATGGTCTCGCCCCATACTGTCACAGGGAGCTGCTCGGCACGTGACAGGCTGAAAACAGCTCCAGCTCTAACATTGTCAGTGAGATCTTGGGTGCAAACTGTTTAAAATCCCTTGTGGCCAGTCTGGTAGTGACACCCAGGGACAGGCTGCATTGTGCCTCTCTTGGATTTCAGCATCCTCTAATTTCCAACAGGCCGCTGCTGGTGCTGTGCTCGTGCATGCTGTGCCGCGAGCTCTGTGCTGGAGACCCAGCTGCACCCGAGCAGCAGAGCTGCATGCAGGAGCAGACTCCAGACCACCCCTAAAATCTGCTTCCTTTGCTGTTATTAGGGTCCCCCATAACCTAACAAAGCCAAGGGGACCTTTCCACAGCCACGATGACAGCCTGTGAAACAAAGGTCCCCGCACACCGTGCATAAGGCAGGCATGCCGCTGAAGAAGCAGAAATACTACAACAGGCCTGAAGGAAACACAACTGGAAGAGTGTGAATGTGAGCAGGACTAAAAGAATGAACTGTATTGATAACCAAGGATGTGACCGACTGCAGTAAAACTGGGTAAACGCTGACAAATGTGGTGTTTGCGACAAGCCCAGCAGCCTGCACCCTGATAAGCCTCAAACGGATGGCTTGTCAGCAGAAGGCGTGGGTGCTGATAAAGCCCCTGTGCAGATGACTTCTAGGGGAAAAAAACTGTGCTCCAATAATAAAAGGATGACAGCAAGGTCACAGCACATCCCGTGTGCAAGTCCTCCTCCTCCTCTCACAGCAGGAAGGCAGACTGGGGGAGCTAAGGTCCCCAAAATGAGGGGGGAAAAAAAGGCACTGAGCAGCCACCTGTCCTAGGGCTCTCGGGGGATGAGGTAAGCGAGATTTTGAGGCAAAGGGATCACACCGTAGTAACTGCTATCGCCCAAAGATGGCAAAAGACCTGCTCAAAAATTTGTGGTTTGCCACTGAAGAGGAACCTGAGAGATGTGGTGAGGACTTGGCATCTGCACCCCTGGTCCCATCTCACACAGGATTCTACCAGAGCGCGTGGGTGAGCTCGGTGCCTGTGAGTACGGGGGGAGTGAGCGTGGGTGAGAAAATGAGTGCGACTGAAATGATTTTTTTAAATACTTATCATCTTCCTGTTCTATAAGGTCTTGCACTGTTGCTACATTACTTTCCTGTATCATAGCTATGTTAAAAACTAATCCATTCTTAAATGAGAAGATGATGTGAAACCTTTGTTTATAACTGGTAAGCTCAGCAGAGTTTAAGAAGTTTTTGTTTTGGCGTGATCAGTGGTACGAAAACATAATCAGGTCCAAATTGAGCTGTGAGAGGCTCTGAGGGCTGAAAATTACTGGGCAAAAATATCGGACAAAACAAAACAGGAGGGCAAGGAAAGCTGTCGGATGCTTTCAGTGATGGAAAGTGCTAAGCTGAAACTACTTACTAGCCTTTTGCCTTCCCTGTTCCCACCCAAAATAAGTTGACTTCCCGCGTGTCTGTGTAAGGGGTGAGCAGGTCGTGGCCCTGAACAAGAGTGGTGTGGGAGCCCAGCCAGTTTGTAAATGGATTTTAAAGCTAGGGCTCCCACGTCTGCTCTGAGGAGACAGCCCCACAGGTTTCTCTTTGCAGAGTTACTGTACAGCTCCTATTTCTCCTTCAGCCTGCTAGCCCTCATTTCCATACTTCGTGTCTCTTTAAGTGAGCACCATCTCTTTGGGATCAAATCCTGCTTTCAACTAGCGTTATTGTCCTTATGAGTATCTGAAGTTTGAGTTATTTTTCTCACGTTTGTCTCTTTCCAAGTTTTATTGTTTCCTGTGTAGGATGGTGGTTTCCATAGATACCTTGGACATTATTTATCTATCCTCCCTGGATGTGCAGTTCCTCCCAACGAATTACAGCGCAATTTGCCACTTCTGCTTGAGGCCTTTGCTCCTTCATCCATATCAGTGCTATACTGAGCATTTTAATGCTGTTGTTCTAACATGTCTTGTCATCTTGATATGTTGCCTTGTGCTCTTATACGGCTTTCAAGCCACATGATAGAACGCCTATCCCAGCCAGTTTTGAATTAAAAAATGGTACATTGCATGTCTATTTTAGGATTCTGTTCTGATAATTGTTGGAAACTTTAGCTCAGCTTTTCTCTGCTATGGGTAACTGTTGAACAGAACAGTGTTTTGTTATTTTTGTTCTCCTTCCCCCCTTGAGAAATGTTATCAAAGGAAAAAGTCTGGCAAAGTAGTCAGGATTGGTATGGTCCTATCTGAGAGCTCAGCTAGCACTGACTGCTATTGTTTGAGACAGCTCTCGCATGAGTTTTCTCTCTTTATCCTGTTTCTACCTCGTCCCAGAGGAAAGCATACGTCCTGGATTGCAGAGATGCTAATGTGAGTCACTGCTTGGTATTTAGTGGTGAGAAAGTTGACCGCTATCAGTCTTCCCAAATCCTAGCAGAAGCCAAGAAAAATCTGGACACAGCCTAAGTTAGCGCTTTCTTCTTCAGGGTTCTTCTTCCCTTATTGGGCTATTTACTGCACAAGTGGGGCTGTTCTGCTGATTCAGCATCACAAGAAGTGATGCAAGGGCCGCTCCAGGCCACACTTAAGGAATTACAAAGGAGACCATTGGAGTCACAAGTTTTCTCTTTAGCTGATTTATAAATGGATTTGTTTGCTTTCTTGGTCCTTTGTCCCTGAGCTGTTAATAAATAACCTTTTCAATGCCCCTGCTCCTGCAGGAGACATGAGGAGAGCAGCCTGTGCTCATGTGAACTTGTTGCAAGCGCTGCAGCTGGGCTGGGGATCCTGCGGCTGGAAGGTGGGCTCTGGCTTGCGCTTGGGACCTCCCGTAGCCAGAGGGAGAACGGAGCTCAGAGAGGCTGGGAAACGCAGCGGTGGCAGGGAAGCAGCAGACCTGTAGCTACTTTTTGCATGGGCCCAGCTTTGCTGGCCGTTCCTGCTGCTGAGGAGCTGTGCTCACCTTAGCAGAGCCAGCCGGTGGCTCTTTTCCATGCTATAAGTCTGCCCCCTTTGCTGGAGTGGCCGTGTCACAAGCTTGTCACTTCTTCAGCTGAAGTAACCTCGGTTTTGTTGGCTTTTGAAAGTGGAGAGTGTTGTTTTCTCTGTCCCGGTAAGCATCTTTGGACACACAGGCTAGAGCACGGAGCAGAAAGCTGGAGGCAAATGTTATAGAAGAGCTTGGGACGTCCCTGCTTGCACCTCCTTGCTGGGATCGGAGAGCAGCTCGTGCTCTTACTCCTCTGGGGGAGATGCAGAGAGAAGTCAGAGCTGTAATGTGTGTTTGCTGGGCCCAGTCCTGGGTGCAGTCTCTGCAGATGCCTGGGGGCTGCTCGGTCACCCAGGGGTGATGGTGGTTTAATGCCTCCGCAGCAGCCCCTTGCATGTAACGCGCGCAGACAGGGCAGCTCGGGCACTGGTCAGGATGGGTTGCTGTGACAGTCCCTTGTCCTTGTACTGCTCTGTGCCCATGCTGCCTTATCCAAAATATTTCATGTTTGTTTTTTGAACTATTTGAGGCAAGGACTTTGGGGGGGGAGAGTAATGAAGACATAGAAATTGAAGGCTAAATTACAGTTTGATTACAAATGGGTTTCCTTTCCTGAGCCTAATTCTCCCTGGGATTCACTGCACGTCCCAGTAATAAGTAATCTGAACTTTAGAGATTAATAACATCCTGTGCCAGCCCATTCATCCAGCAAAACTCCTTTGCTGTTTTGTTCCATGTATGCATGAGGCTCCAGCCCTTGCAAGGTGCTCATGAAAATTTAGATTCATATTTAACTTTTACTTTTCATTACCTTTGTAACCTCCAAGAAGTATTTCTTCTCTTACACTTGGGAACTTTGTCGAGGCCTGTGCTGCGCAACAGGCTTTGGTCCCATGTTCCTTCCCATTGGTTGTCCCGAAAAATACCACAGAGTAATTTGTTTCCTGCTATTTGAAATGGAAATTGTAGCAGCATGAGGAACAGAGCGTGATATTCATGCCAAATATCATGAGCTGAATTCTCCTCGTGGTTTGTGGGAATCCTAGTTATTAAAGTGACCTCTGAGAAATCAGTATATTTTTCCGCAAAGCCTAGAAAGTGGATGCACTTCTCAGCAGGAGACAGAAACTATCCCAGCTGTTCCCTGTCCTGTGCTCTGCAATGAGGAACTCTGACAGCTGGAGGTAAGGGGGCAAATCTGGAAGTGTTTAACTAGAGAGCTATCTTTTTTTTTTATGTGTGCAGGCTTGACCTTGACTTACTGAAAGGAGGCAGCGGGACTGCTGCCTTGCCTTGATAGCAAGGGGCCTTTCGCTTCATCTGCTAGAATTAGTTGCAAAGGGAAGGTGCTACAGTTTTCTCTACTGCAAAAGGGTACTGTGCATGTTAAGGGAGGAAAAACTCACTGGGTATCTTGCAGGCCTGAGATACGCTCTTCTAAAAGAGCAGATACGTGTGCTGGAAATCACACTTGCAAGGGGTGGCACAATCCAGGTGTAGGCAAAATCCCAGGCACAGATAAGCACCGCAGCGGTCCCCAGCGTACACGTTCGCACGCGGGGCTGCCAGGGAATGGGCATCATCCGTCCCTCCGCATACATGCCCTTGTCGTCCGGGGGCTTTGCCAGTGGCTCTGCTGATGCTGCACCAGCCTGGAACAGTGTTTGTGCTTCTGTGGTGGGTCTCCGATGGTTGGAGTGGGAAGTGAAACTTCAGGAGAAAAGCTGGTTGCTTTGCTGTGCAGAAATACTCGGGAAGCTCCGGTTCCCGTCGGCTGCAGCAGCGCAGGCGGCTGCTCTGTTTGCTCACGTGCGGCACTTTGGGCAGCGCGTTGTTTTTTGGAAGCTGGGGAAGTGAGCCCCTGAAAGCAGTAGTGTTGCTCAACAAGGCGATCCCAGGAATCTGCGATTCAGAGAAAAACATCCTCGAGACGTGGTGAGGGGCTTGGCGGCCTCAGCCCCTTCGAGGCAGGAGCGGCTGTCAGTGGAGAGGGCATACAGGAAAACTGGTGGCTACTGGGAGGGCGTATTTTGACACGGCTGTAAGCACCGGGCGCAGAGCGCGCTGTGGGTGGCGAGGGGTTTAGATGTGTTTTCTCTGCGGTCGTTCCCCCTGCCAGAACCTCCTGTTAGGGGTAGCAGTGCTCAGGACTTTGCATTTTCCAGGAAGTTTCTGAACTTGCTGACCAACGTGGGTATTGAAGGGGAAACGGTTGTGCTGGAGGCTGTTTCCTCTCTCTTGCCAGGACAAATTCTACATCCCCCTGGTGCGGGTGGCTGATGGGGCACAGGGAAGGGTGGGCTGTGCTGAGCTGATGTGACTCACACATCACCAATCTTCCTATTGCTGTCTTTAATAGCAACAACAATAATTAGTTGTACACAATAGCTGCCTGGGGCTGAACTGGGAACAAGCGGCCAAAGTGGGTGAAGTGCCCAGTTATCAGCTAGGATGCCAGAGACAAAGAAGGGCATGACTGACTATACAGGGATGAGGAAAGCTGATATGATGGTGGATTTTAGTGAACGACAGGGTAATTCCTCAAAACTGAGGGTGACCATCTCATAACTTGCAATGCATTACTTCCAGCACAAGGAAATATATAGTGGCCCCAATCTCAATAGAGAAAGAGTTACGAATAATTATACAATAACGAACACTTATTCTGTGTCAACAAATAACATCTAGTAGCTCTTAAAAGAAGTGATTTCCCAAATTTAAAAATACTTGAGCTGAATCAGCGGAGTATTTGAAATAGCCAAATAGGAATGCTAATCAGAAGCAGCCTATTCACTTCTTATTCTATTCCCCAAAATCCTTAATCCAACAGCTGAAAGTTATGCTAATTTGAAAAAGAATAACATCTCTAAAAGATGTGTATTGGGGGGGGGAAGGAAGCTGCAATTAATGCAAATTTAAAGCTGGAAAGTGTAGAAGATGGTCAAAAGAAGCATAAGGAAAAAATTATGGCCAGAGATTTAAGAAGAGCAAAGAAGAATTTAAGGATACTGAGCACAAAAGGAAGCCTACCAGCACCATTGGCCCATTGCAAGTCAGCATATTAGAATTACCAATGCTAACAAAAACTGAAAAAGTGTCAGTGCTTGATGCTTCATTTTTCCCTGAAGGAAAACCAAATGTCTTCACATCATGTGATAGCCAAGTATATTCAAGCAATAACTTAGATGATAAGCTGGGGGAAGGGGGGAAGCTGTCTTGAACTCACTGGATATTTTCTGATGAAACTTCAAGCTTTGTGGGTAATGGCAATAAATCTTCTCCAGTTGAAATATAGCTTTGATGGGCTGGTAGCAAATTAATACCAGAAGTTGCCTAGGAGGAAACTGGTGTAACTGATAACAGTTGTTTCTTCTGATTTGAAAACCTCTTTGATAGGTGAATCCTAAAGAAATGAGTACAAATAGGGTATAGGCTAAGAAGCCCAGTAAACATCATGTAAATGTGCAAATTAACTGTCTAAAGGTCATTGTGTCAGTGGTATCCTGCCACTTGTTGGTTGTATTTGAGAATATTGAGTATCTCGCTCTGACTGCTGGGATGTAAGCCAGAAGAATGTCTTCCTGTAGAGAGACTATTTAATGAACAGACATCAGGAAAGCTTTGGTGGGGACAGTGTACAATAACAGGGAGAGGGGCTACCGTGCGGGGATGGGAGGCTGTGTGAGTGCCTTGCAGAGCAGCCGGGGAGGCTGAGCAGCGCACCCAGCACTGCCGGGTGCCGTGGGAAGGTCTCAGACAGGGGAACCTGCTTTGTGCATAGGGTGAATGGGGGATTTGTTGGTGGGGCAGCCCAGGTCACAGGGGCTCCTGCCCGGAACCCCCCGGACATCACCCCTCCAGCAGTAAACCTGCTCCGCAGGGCCAATGTAAGCAGGACCATGGGACTGCCCTGAGCACAAAGCCGGCTGCGCAGGCGGCTGCGGAAGGGAGAGAAGGGGCCCGCTCCTTTGTGTCCGTCTCTTGCTGCTGCTGCTTGGCTTTTGCCTCTAGCACCCGCCAGCTCTCCAGGATTGCCACATGCTTTTCTTTTTCCCAGGAAAACAGGGCTCCTCCAATGTGTCTTGTGCAATATCCCAGGTTTATATCCGAGTCACAACTCTAAAAGCAGCAAAAAGATGAGGTACTCCCACCCCAAGTAATGTTGTACATATGGATAGCATATAGCAGGGTGGTTGCTGTGGCTGAATTATGTCTGAATGCAACCTGGAGTTTTGTTGGGGGAAGGAGGGAACAGATTTATTCAAATGCATCTGTATCCTATGAGGAACGCATATCCATTGCATTGATCTTTGCTAACAGCATGGCTTATGAGTGCATCACTCTTTTTGCTCGCTCCCTGCCTTCTGAACTGAGGAAACAGAGCTGGGAGAAAGTCCAGGAGCCACCCCTGCCCTGAGGCAGGATTAGCTGCAACAGCACCGGCAGATGGAGACTTCATTTGTCTGAAGACAGCTAATGTGTCTCCCTTGCTCTTCTCCTTCTAAACAACCCAATTCCTTCAATCTTTCCTCATAAGATCAAGTTCTGATCTTTCTTCTTGTTCTTTTCTGGAGTTTCTCCAAGTGGTCTACATCTTTCCTGAAAGGCAGTGTCCAAAATTGGGCATAGAACTTCATAGGAGGCTTTACCAGTGTTAGATGGAGGGAAGGATTACTGCAAACTGCTATAGCTGCAAGAATGTTTTCTCTGGAAGTGCTACTTAACCGACTGCTCACCACACTGTCTTTGGGCGATGGCTATTTTCTAAATGTCATATTTGCTCTTATCCTTACTCAAGTGAGTTGGATGTTTTCCCCAGGCTCTCCTCTATTTATCAAACTTATTTTGAATTCCAGTCCTATGTGTCAGTGTGCTTTTGCTCCCAGCTTGGTATTATCACAGATACAGGCACACTCTTTACGCCATCTTCCAGCTCAGTAACACACGCGTGTGTGTACACATGGCACAGACTAGTTCAAGCACTCTGCCCGGCTGCGTAGCAGATCCCTAGGAGTCTGCTGGGGTTTGAGGGTTTGAGACGTATAGGGCTGTGTGATTTCAAAGTGTCAAATGTCTCTGAAAGATGGCATCAAAAAAAACCATATTACATTGTTTGGATTATCAGTTTCGCTGACATTTCAGTGTTTGTACTTCAGCACTTATAAGTATTTAATGTGGAAAAACATCATCCAGTAAATTTGTATTTATAATTGTATATACCACTGTAAGGAGGGCCAGAGATCATACCAGTATTTAGGCCATGATCTTTGCCACGTGAATAATTAAAAGAGCCTCCCACACTGTTCATGAAACAGCTGTAAAAAGTGATGTAAAATCCTGATCTGGAGCTTGAATTCGAATTTACACATGTTCAGTGTCTTGCCCTGATATTTTGAAATGAAACCTCTTAAACCAAAGCAATTCACTTACTGTGTATGTGCATGTATGTATATTCTAAGACAAACGTGAGCCTCTTGCCAGCCTAAGAAAAGACTTTTCCAATATGTTGGCCTGAAACAGCTGGTTTACATTACTTTGCAGCAAAATCTTCCTAGGTAACTTGGACAAGAGCATGTTTGAATGAAAAAGGCAGATGAAGAATGAGTAAGAAGGCAGATGGGGACAGAGAAAACTTCCGAAAAGTGTTGATAAATGAAGCAGTGTGGCTCTTCTGAGCGCTTATGGACTCAGGCGTTCAGTTGCGGTGAGTCTGAAGACAGGAGTGCCTTTAAGGTAGTGTGCCTCAAAACCTGATGCAACTTCAGCAACCTCACCAAGTGTGCAATTCAGCCTGATAAACTTCATGACTACCAAAATTTCATTTTCCCTCGGCCGGAGGATAATGTGCATCTCCCCTATCCACCTTGAAGAACAGCAGCACTGACTGCTCCCATGCCCTTTCCCTGCCATCACTGCTGGCAGAACTTCATAGATGTGAATTCCTGCAGTGAGTAAATGTGCACAGACTGCATTGCCAGAGCCCCTGTCTGCTGGGCTCTCTGCTGACCTGGATGATGTTTGTCTGCAAGCGCCTGCCCTGACGGATGCTCCTTCTGCCTAAGCTGCCCACCCCATGCCACAGAGCCGGTCACAGGTGCTGGATGCATTCAGACTGCTGAGGGATTCAGGCATCCTTCAGCCATGGGCTCCTGTGCTCTTTCAGCTGGCAGGCAGGCAGGCAAGTTGTTGCTCCTTGCTTTAAAAATATGGTGGCATCTGACTCATTTCAATCCATACTGTTCCCAATTTCTCAGTCTTGAAGTATGCCTGTGTCCCTTTGTGATGGGTCATAATTCAGTGGCTTCTCAGCATTGTGCTGTGTGTCTCTGATATGTTTGGGTTCAGGAGTGCCACAGACTATATTCCCGTTTGCTGGGCTATGTGATTGCATGAGCATCCATCAGCTCTCCCCCAAAGACTTAGGAAACAAGTTATTGGAGAGACTCCCAACAGACTGCAGCAGCAACGTGGGTGATCAGCAGCAGAGGTAGCTGCCAGCTGATGGGTAGGACTCGTAAGACGCTGTCTTATTCTTTGTCACTCCAAGCTTCGTGGGCAGCAGGCAATGTGTCTTGGAACTCCCTTTGCTTACAGCATGTAGCAGGGCTAATTTAATTAAATGTGATCAAATGTGGGTTTGCTGGGATTGCATAGGAGAGGTGCTGGGTTGACTTACCAATGGCCGTGATGGTAGATGATCATGTGTCTGAGGTAGTACAGGTCCCCACCCCACTTCATTTAGGCTGGGACTGTATCATCTCCTGGTGTAATGGGTGCAAGGCTAGTCTCATTGCAGCTCTGGTCAGAACACTTAAGAAAAATAAAAGCAGGTTATTCTGTATGCAGAGAAGGGCTGCTGGACTGTTCAGGTAGATGGAGAAGGCTGGAAAGACAAAAATCCAGAAAGGATCTTGCTTATAAGTTGGTTAAGAGAATAAATTCCAGGAGGATTGAGCATTGCAGAAGTTTTGAGACAGAGGTGGAACAAAGAGGGAATAGACTGGCAATAAATAAATTAAAGCTGAAAATGAGAATGTTTCTGACCATACAGAGGTGGGCTGAGAGCATAAAGGTGACGGTGGGAACTGTCTCTGTCAGTGTGGCACTTGTGCGGTGGAAGAGTGATGGCCTTGCAATACAGCCTGTTGTGATCGCTTCTGTAACAGGCTAAGCGTGAGCATCCAAAAGAAAGAGCAAACAGCAACTTTAGCTGTTGTGCTAAGCCAGAGCTTACAACGGTATTTGTATTTATTAGAGATGATGGGTGACAGTGAGGTTATCTGAACTGAGCATGGCTTTGGACTATGAACAGCATCTCTCCTTTTGTGCTTGACAATCCTAATTTCAGTCCTTAAGCCAGCCTTAGCCTCTCCTTGTTGCATCTCTAAAAGCAGCTGGTTGCCTGATTCCTTTTCACATTTGTTGCTAAGTCTCATTTGGCGAGAAGGGAGTTGGGAGGTGGGCAGCCTTGGCTGTAAGTGACATCTCCTGGCATGCAGAGCTGCCAGTGACTTAGCGTGATGTTGGCTGGAGGAGCAGTTTCCTATTTGTCTTGAGGCTCTGGAAGACACTGGGGACGATCCTGCTTCCTTGCCTGCACACAGAGCTGCCTCCCACGCTGGTGTGGTCCTTCCTGGGTTATTCACCGAGAGCAACAGGGTTTCTGCAGCAAAACTGCTGTTAGCTGGAGTGGCTGCCAACGTCGTTCTCAGTTGATAGCTAACTCAGAGACAGAAGGGATATTAGATCTGATTATGTTCTGGGACCTGCACCAATCACTGGATGGAACCAGTGGTAGTCCCTACAAAAAAAACAAAGAGACCAAAATTAGAAACAGACAGAGATGCCTGAGCAGCTGGGCTGTGCTCCAACATCTGGAGGGTGCTTAATGCCTGCGCAGCCGGGCAGGGCTCCAGCACCAGGCGGCTCTGAGCTTTGGAGTGGGGAAGAAGAAAAGCAGTATCATTTCTATGCCTACTTATGGCCTTACGTGATGTTTCTATCACCACTTACAGTGGGCAGTATGGAAGAAAGAGCAGAGATCTGTCTCTGTTTGGGCTCTGGCTGGGCACAGAGACAGAAGATCATGCCTGCTTAATCTTTAGCTGAGGAAAACTGCTAGTGGAAGAAAAGTCCTGGAGCCTGGCAGTCAGAGGTGCTAGAGGGTCAAGTACTGCCCCACTTGGTGGAGACTGAGGAGTGTTTGCACGGCATTCAGCGACATGAACGTGGGGTGCAAAGGGGCTGGAGGAGTCTGAGGAATAAGATAATTCTTTAGCCGCTGTAGAACCTGCAATTATGCCTAGAGCTGATAGAGGTAACCAAGTGTGCAGAAAAGGGAACTTGTCCAAATACCTCACCTTTCTAAGTAAATGGCAGGTGAGTTTTATTTTAATTACATCAAATTCTTTATCTGGATTTGCAATGTTGTGATTTGGTTTTTGG
This sequence comes from Fulmarus glacialis, assembly GCF_000690835.1. Classification (NCBI taxonomy): domain Eukaryota; kingdom Metazoa; phylum Chordata; class Aves; order Procellariiformes; family Procellariidae; genus Fulmarus; species Fulmarus glacialis. Next base: position 17,466 of record NW_009195820.1, on the reverse strand, counting down.
TTTTTTTTAACAATCAAGTATTCAAGTCTGTACACTGTGCGTGCTATTTGGAAGGTTATTGCTTTGCTAGGCTAGCTTCTGGATTATGCTTATCATTTTGTACTTTTTCTTGTATGAAACAGTTCAACAAAATGCTGCCTGGTAGCATTGGAGTTCACACAGATGGATGCTCTGGTATGGGATACAGCAATGAAATTGCATATCTACAGCTCCCAGAGTCCTGAAAAATGCTCATGATACTGAGCTAAAATTCAGGCAAAAGTCATGTTCAGGGTTAAGGAAATAATGTGCCTTGGAAAAAAATGACTAATCTCAGGTTGCAGGTGGGATGCAGACAATTATTGTTATGCCTCTGCCTACAGACAAGGGATTTCTACAGCTGTGTATTGGGATGGTCCATTACAGTGAGAAAATTGTTCCTGCTTTGCTGCTAATGCTGCTACTTTCAGAGTGTGGCTGCTGAAAAGATACAGCAGACAGACAATAGCCATCACCGCAGGAAGTTTGAAAACCTTGGAAATCATGCTAAGTCACCCATCCTTCGTTCCTATGACAGTAAACACCCAACAAAGCCGTTAGTGGCTGCCTCCAGTCAAGATCTCAGAGTAAGGGTGGCAATAATTACGTGGATGTGCTGTGCAACTGTCAGCAGCAGTTTCAGTTTTCAAGCATGCTAGCTTCATATCTATACTGTACAGCTAATTTTACATTATAGTATCTGTTTTTATTCATTTTTCTAGTGTTAAAATAATTTTTGTTCAACAGACATGCTCAGTGCTATCATAACCTGAGCCAACTACTCTTTCCAATAAGAGGAAAAGTCTCCCAGCTGTCACGCTCTGCTGTTTCTAATTACTTCAAGCCATGAGTTCTGGGGCCTTTTTGAATAAAGCTGTATAAAATGCACTCTTACCTCCTACTGTCTGGTATGTGCACTAGACTATTTTTTTAAGCTGCATTCTTGGAGTTACTGGCAAGCATGCTGTGCCTCTAACATGCACTCACAAAATACGAGCATAACAAGCTTCCAAATTTCACAGTTAGCCTCAGCAGATTTACACATGAGCACGATGAGAGGGAGCACAGAGCTCCAAGTCAGTGTTAAGTTTCCAATGGACCTGCCTGCGGGGAGATCTTCAAAACAATTTGTCTTGGTGCTTTTACGTTCCATTTTCTCTACGTAGATGGGAAGACGTTATTTGTCAACAGTTAGAGATTTCCAGAGGTGCGTTGCTTCTTTTCACTTGGGCTAACTTCTGAAAATAACTCTAGGATTTGGGGTCATTTGTAAGGTTGGGTAACACTTTGTATAGTTCTGACACCACTTTTCATGTGAAACCAGAGTGGTGAGAAGATGACCCTGTTCAGAACTTGAATGCTTTTCATATTTGCATGTGTGACGTGGGGTGCCAGGATGGATTTGGAGCGTTGACCCAGTATCACTTGGGGGCTGGAGAATGACCTCTGGAACTCCAGTTCTGGCATGCAGATGCAGAGCAGGTTCAGTCACCTTACCTTCTTGGAGCGTGAAGATAGTTGATGTGGTTGCCTGCACAGAAGTATTGTCACCCTGGATGACCTGTAATGTACTTCTAAACATCTCCTAGAGTATTTGTGTATAAAAAGAGAAATTAGTACCCGTGTGAGCCGTCAGACAATCAGTGCTTTTGAGTATGGAGCATCAGTGTGGGCGGAAATGGATTTCATGTCATAGTGGGAGCAGGTATGTCCCCTAAAGTGCCGAAGCTATTTGTTAGTTGCAAGTGTTGAATTTACAGCTAGATTGTAAATCTGGAAAATACTTTTGCTGATACCCTTTCTAGAACTTCATGTTGTAAGATGGTATTTTATTAAACAATACCAAACTGGCTGAGCCCAAGTTGTGAAGTGAGATTTCCACCATGGGATATATGAAGGAGAATCCAAAGCAGGAAAATATAATAGACAGCATCATGCTAGCCACTAACAAATGCGGGTATATGTATATTCATTCTGAAAGCTCAAATGCCATATTGGTTGTGAATGATTTCCATCATCATAAGTGGCTTTTTTTACAGAATTCTACTGCTAACCGTGTATTTTAAGCCACAAAAATCTTAATTTGTTAGATAGGTCATACCAAATATATCAGTAATGGTTAAGGAATCAGACTGGTACAAGTTTTGCAAAGTGTGTGATTTTTTTTAACCATGTTATACTGATTCTGCAAATACAGGCTATTCATAATTTACTGGTCTTGTGAAAAGCGGCATCAAAAATCTCCATAGATTTCTTAAATACCCTGTAGAGTGCAGATCATATTTTCTATACAGTGTTGACAAGGTGCAGGACAGCATTCTTGAGTGGACTGCCACATACTGAAATGTTAGTGTTGGACTTCCTAAATGCATTACCAGTGATGAGGAAGTTGTAAATTCTTATAAACATTGTAAAAAACTGAAGCACAAAGTATACTAGGACAAAATGCCACGGGGGTTAAAGCTTTGGGTTCCACAAGGTTACGCTGTTTATATATTAGCAGTCTGTTCTTTCAGCTTCTCAGGGTTTATTAAGCCAAATGCAGAGCTATAGAAGAAATTGGTGTTTGCCCCATACAGATGCTTTTGCTATATGGTTGTTCAATCACCTGTAGGTATCTCAAGGACAGGCTAACCATAAGCTGCATCTTGAAGTCCTCCCTCATCACCACCTGGCACAGGGCAGCCCATGGAGATGTGGCACGCCCCATGAGAGCAGACCTGCAGGGCTGAGCTCTGCCTGTAAGAAATCCCGCACGAGGACATGGAGCAGGAGATGGGAGCCGGGATGGGCAAAGGCAGGTGCTTCGTAGTGGAAAGGGACTGCAGGAACGTGCCTGAAGACCTTTGGGGTGTGAGGTAAGATGGGCTACTGGGATACTAAGATCCTTTTTCTGCTCTAGTCACAGGTACCAAACCAAAGATGTCCTGGACAAGAAAGATTCTACTCATCCTGGGATTCCTCTCTACTTTGGCTGTTATTGCTTTAATTGCTGTAGCAGTGACCCAAAACAAGCCACTTCCGAAGAATATTAAGGTATTACGAGCTGGGACTCTTACAGGAAAACAAGCCAAGCTGGGGGGTTAGGCGTGCATAGTGCTCCAGGACACATTGCTGCCCTTGCTGGGTCTGGCTAACCTCTCTTTCTGGCTCCATGCACCTCAACATCTCGTTTTACATCTTCATGGTAAAAACAGGTACGGCTTCACAGGGGATCATCTCCTAAGTAATCAGTCCCAATGTGGTGCTTCTCTGCTCCTGTATCCTTTGATGGAAACTTTGCACTGAAGCACTACTGAGAAGAGTGATGACAGAGCATGTTCCCACAGCTGCCAGATAGGCTGTTCGTTTCTGGTCCCCCCACGTTTGGAGACCAGCGCACGCTGTGTCTGGTTCGGTGCCCCAGGTGCAATGACGGTTCTGTTTTGCCCACAGTATGGGATTGTGCTGGATGCGGGGTCGTCCCACACTAACCTGTATGTGTACGAGTGGCCAGCAGAGAAGGAGAACGACACTGGGGTGGTGCAGCAGGTGGAGGTGTGTAAGGTCGAAGGTAAGAGGAGAAAAGGGAGCTGTGGAAAGGGCACAGGTTGAAGAAGAGATCATGCAACCAAAGGGTGGGGGAGGAGAAACCTGAAGGAAAAGGCCAATAGTGAAAACAGTGTTTCAACTGTGAGTGAATGTGTATCCTACTGCTTCCCACGGGGAGCTGTATGTGCCTGACCTTCCTGGGAGGAAAGCTGGGTCTACTTTTTCCTTTGTTTTTAGGATGCTTGGAAGTAAGTGCTTTTTGGAAAGAGCTACACCAAAGAATGTACTTAAATAAATAAAACGTCTGCATGCACCCTTGCTGAAGTGCCAATGAACGTCAGGCAGCGAGTGGGGAGGGTGTGGTTTCTTCTTTTTCAAGGTTTCTGTGCAAGCTAGGCACTGGGCTTGCGGGCCAAGGTTGCTCGACTTATGCATGTCATCGTTTATTTTTTATTCTATTTAATTGCTGTGTAGATATTTTATGGTTTAGGAAGGCATAAATGAAGCCCAAGGATGCACGTGACAAGGAACAGAGTAGACCATCATGGATCGCTGCTCTCTGCGGGGAGGAGAGGTGTTGTCAGAGCCTGCCTGGGGTCCTTTCAGGCCTGTCTGCAGCGCCGGGGAGAGCCGTGCTGTTATCGAGCTGCTGCGATAGCTGCTCGGCACTGCAGCATGCCATGCCACGCCACGAGCAGCACGCTGAGCATACGGCACCCTGGAGTAAACGCAGAGCGGGCTTCACTGCTTCCCATGCAGGCACTGGGCCTGGGGCAGTCCCTTCACCAGGGGACGCACGGCAGGGAGGGACGATGAATTTTTCTTTGGGTTAGCATGAAAGGGGATAGCTGCAAAACACTCAGTGCTGTAGTGTGAGCATACAATACACAAACGAAAGCATCTTACCCCAGAGGACCCAGCACAGTGAAGGGTCAGGGATTTTCAGGCACAGATCCAGGGTACACCCAGGCAGAAGCAGAGATGAGTCTGCGGATGTCCAGGACATACTAAGCAAATGATCTGTCTCACTGCAGCCCTCATCGCTAGTTCATAGCCTGCTTTGCGGGGAGCGGGTGGCCGATGCTGGGCACTGTGGCCGTCCCTGCGTGCATCAGCTTTAGTTGGTGCTGTAGGATTTCTAAAACTCCTTAGAAATGGGGTAATTGAATCTGATGTTGCTGCCCGTGATAGTGATATGGTTTAACACGACTGCTGACGACAGCAGTCTGGGGTTATGCTTGGAGTCTGAATAATGAAGTGTCCTTATTTCTTGCAGGCCCTGGGATCTCAGGTTACTCGCATGCCGTGGAGAAGGCAGGTCCCTCTCTGGCACAGTGCCTACGACAAGCAGAAGACATGATTCCCTCAAAGCAGCACCAAGAGACACCCGTCTACCTCGGAGCAACTGCCGGCATGCGGCTTCTCAGGTACTGCAGGGCTTGTCCCCTTCTCTTGCAGCACTGCACCTGGGACCACCGTGGATGCTCAGTAGGGGTCTTCTGGGAAAAATCCTTGGAAATGCTGCCAGCTCACACTTTGCCCAGATACCCTCTTCTGCCGCTGGCCTCTCTGGGCCCTGAGTCTCTCCCTGGGCTCTTCCCCTGCTTGCCCAGCAGGTCCATTTCTACTCACCCCAATCTTCCATCATCTCCAGCACCCACATGCAGCGCAGAGACACCGGGAGGGTAGCAGTGCCCAAGCTGATGCTCAGGGGATGCTCAGACATCCCCCACAGTCTGGTATTAGGCCTGACCCAGGATTTTTGAGCCCAACCATATTGCGACTCCCCACATATCTTGACTCAGCTCAAGGCCATCAGAGCTAAGGTAACTTTATAATCATATCCTCCTTTAATTCCAATTTGTGATTTTCATGGGGGTGCCCCAGACCTCTTGCCTGGCTGGGACAGGGAGCTGATCTGATGTATGTATCGCCTGGGAAATCTCCCTGGGGATACCAGAGGGCATGGATTTCTTCTGTCATGGTGATGGTGAAGAGTGAGAGGAATCTCCATGGTGCAGTCCCTACCGGGGCACGTACTCTAGCAGAACACAAGAGCTCTCGTCTCTGCCCCAGGTACCACTCTCAGCTGCGGGATATGTAAGTGTCAGAGCTGGTGGCAGCTGTGCTGTTAAGGTGTGACACAGAGGGATGTGGCTAGTTAGAGGTGGATGTACCCATATGAATGACTGTTCTGTTATAATTAATGCTTGGTGGGGAGTTGCAGTCTGCCTACTCAGAATAAAGCCCATAGGCTGCAGAGAGCTGTCAGCCAGAGTCACCCCATCCTTTCTTTCATTCATCCAGCTTGGAGAATAAAAGCGCAGCTGACAAAGTCTTGTCCTCAGTAGAGAAGACGCTACGCTCAGCTCCCTTCAACTTCCAGGGTGCCAGAATCATCAGTGGTCAGGAAGAAGGAGCCTATGGATGGATCACCATTAACTACCTGCTGGGCAATTTCAAGCAGGTACTGTATCAACAGCAAGTCCATATTTGAATCATTGCAGCACTTTGTAAATCATGCCTTGCAGGAGGGTGTCACAGGCACTATCTTCCCTGGTAAGCCACTTACCAGAGATCAGGAAGCTGCGTATCTTGCCTCAGCAATAACTGTGAGTACCTCCTGATACCAGTAAGTATCAGGATGTACCAATGTAGTCAGGCTTAAAGCACTGAAATAAAACACCAGCATCTTCGATAACTTAACTTCAGTAAGTTCAGCATCCGGCTCACTTCCTGATCTAAAATATTTCTGTGCCTGCAAAGTTTGACAATGATTCTTTACTATTGAGCTTATAAATCACCTGGGAGCTGAAAGAGTAAGTTGACTGTTTTTTCTCATAACAATTGTATTAGATTTCATATTCTTAGTCCTCCTGCAAACACTCAGATATGATCCATCTTCTGCTTTTCTAAGCCTGCATCTTTCTTGTGTCTTGTTCCAGCTGTCATCTTGTGCCCCCCTCCAGGTCTTCCTGCGTTTCCCGAGTTCTGTGCTTCTGCTTCTCTCCTCATAGGTCTTTTTTGCCCCCAAATAAATGTCCTCCATGCCTGATGTATCTGTCTTTCTTTTTTTTTTTTTTTTAAAGTCTGGCTGGACAAAACTTCTACATTCTCTGAAATCCATAAGTGAGACATCAGGAGCGCTAGACCTTGGAGGAGCCTCAACACAGATTACCTTTGTACCAAATGAACTCTCTTCTGAGTCCCCAGAGAACCTGCTCTACTTCCGTCTCTATGGCAAGGATTATCTAGTGTACACGCACAGCTTTCTCTGCTATGGGAAGGACCAGGCTCTGCAACAGAAACTGGCCAGGGACCTACAGGCAAGTACATCTGTAATTGCAGGTGGAGATCCTGGACCCTCCCAGCTTTGACATGCTGGTGCTGTAAAAGTTGCTGTGTCCTAGCTAAATGTCTCATCCCTTAGGCTGGGTTTGGGAAATGTCATTATCCTCCATAAAGACTGGGCAGATGCCCAAAGAGATGACAGTCAACATTTTCAAAAGTACTACCAATTTGAGGTGCCTTGATTCTTGGACATGGGATAGCAGGAGTAGTGTGCTTAACTGAAGTACTCTCACCATCTCTGAGAATCCCAAATCAACAGCAGCTTCACAAAATGTGGCTGAAAGTAATTTGCCTGGGGTCCTACAGGGAGGCAGTGGCAATACCCACATCTCCCAAATCACAGCTAAGGCTTTAAACCATCCTCATCACTTTGACCCGATGTGTGTGTCTTGGTGTGATGTACTGTGACAAGTGCCTTGTGGCCACCCTTCCTTGGGGCTCTTTCCCAGGGTGTTACTCCCATAGCGAAGTGTAACAGCTTGGGTTGATTTTACTTTCAGACCGTGGAGAACAGCAGCCTCCTTGATCCGTGCTTTCACCAGGGCTATCAGAGGACTATAAATATAAGTGACCTCTTCAAAAACCCTTGTACATCGGCCAAGAAAAAGCAATTCCCTTTCAGCCAGCTATACATACAGGGAGAAGGGGATTATCAAAAGTGCCGAAGGAACATCCAGGAACTTTTTAACAAAACCAATTGTCCTTACTCCAGTTGCTCCTTCAATGGGATATACCTACCTCCATTACAAGGTGATTTTGGGGTAAGTCTTCACATTCTTCAAATCTCTATAACCCAGAATATCAAAAGAGCAGAAACTCGGAGTAATGCTAGATTGTATTCTCCATGGCTGAGGAAGGAAAACATTTACAAGATGGCTTTTTGGACATGTAACTACAAAAGTAGTGCTGCACTTGCTGTGAGGACAGCACGTATAAGAGCTACCCCAGTAAATACTGGCCTACCAGTACTGCACTGTTCCCATTCTAACCCATCTCCTGTAGGCATCTCCTTGGGGTGCTCCATGTACTGATTCATTTTTCAAGCAGTCCTTCCTGATGGCCAGCACCAGAGGCAGGAGAGCCTGCTGCAGGCTGTGCATGGTACACTGCTCCTGCAAACCTTGTCTCCTGAGGTCAATGGTGGTACCAGATCTGAAATTCATCCAGAAGTGAGTGCTACTGAAATCAATCAGTCAGCTCGCCTGTCTGCTTCCCAGACGTGATGACGAGACAGGGCACGCTCTGAGCACACGTCATGTGTGACACCACGCTGAACATCAGTCCTAGAGCTGCAAGACTTCAGTGGCTGTGAGGCTTTCTGGGGGAACTGTTAATACGCCCTTGCCCTGTTCATAAACTGCCCCCTACCTATCAGCTATTGGCCATGGTCAGAGGTGGGTTTTCTGGACTTTGGATTATACGCTGGGGCCGTGTACAGTCCTTTCAGACCATCACCTCTGCTGTTTGTGGCAACGTTGGCTGCACGCTCATCTCATTCGGTTGCCAAAATGGGATCACGGTTGTGATGGCAAGCAGCATTCATCGTGTGCCACTCTGGCACCAGTGCGTAGTGGAGAGGGATTTACTGAAGTGCTTCAGGATACTGTGGTCAGTGAAGTTTCTACTTCCACCTTCCTTTGGGGTCCTTAGCTCTCATCAGCTCTGAGGGGTGTGTCTCAAAATGACATCACTCTTGAAAATATACCTGCTTTTGTGGTGTGATGTTGCTTCTTATATTTCTCTATCTGTAAATAAAACCATTTTCTTTTGTGGGATTTCCATTGTCCTGCTCATGAGACCCAGTCAGGTTAAAAATATTCTTTCTCCTTCAGGCTTTTTCTGCTTTCTATTTTGTGATGAACTTTTTGAACCTGACCAGTGAACAAAGCCCCGTTGCCCTGGACAAAGTGGCCAGCACCATCGAGAGCTTTTGCGCCCGGCCTTGGCACGAGGTAAGCAGTGCTTGTGGCAGTGGGCTGGGGCTGCCGGGTGGCAAGAGCTGCTGATATTTTTCTGGGATAAATGGTTGGGGGTAACTTCCAAGGCAAGAGGGGGAAGATCCCCCCCAGGACCTGCAGTGGATGCTCGGGTGCAAGCTGGAGCCGCGGGAAGCTGTGTTTAACAGCCTGGTGGCTTCCTCCTTCCCCAGGTGAAGACAGCGTATCACCAAATAAAAGAAAAGTACCTGAGCGAATATTGCTTCTCTGGAGCCTACATCCTCTCTCTCCTGGAAAATGGCTACGAATTCACTGAAGAGAATTGGCAAAGGATCCACTTCCTTGGAAAGGTGTGTTTCGTGGCGGGGAGGGCTCTACCCCAGCAGCTAACTGCAACCTCTGCTGCACAGCCCGGCCCTTTTTTTTTTTTTCAGGGGTGCCACTGCCCCGGCAACGCCGCAAGCAGCCCCTGCACCTCCCAGCGCTGATTCTGCTCCTCTCCCATTTCAGATCGGCAGCAGCGATGCAGGCTGGACCCTGGGCTACATGCTGAACCTGACCAACATGATCCCCGCAGAGGAGCCCGCTGTGCCCCCTCTTTCCCACGGCAGCTACGTGGGGCTGATGGTGCTGTGCTCCCTCGTGCTGGTGTCCGTGCTTCTGCTTGCCTGGCTTCTCTTCCACAAGCCCAAGTGCCTGCAGAAGGGGATTGTGTAGGAAGAGCCTTGGGGGGAGAGGGGCCGTGTCACCCCAGCCGCTCAGGGGTAGGAGACCCTGGCAGAGCAGGCTCTACTGCAGAGCCCCTCTCGCCTCTCACTGAAGCTACTGACTGTGTACAACAAGGGCATTTATTTCTTCTGACTCACACTTGCACTGACAGACGTTGGGACATCAGGCTCGCCACCTCTCTCTGCCAAGGACAGACAAGCGGGTGTCCCGTCCTTGAATGGGTCGTACTTTCATTCAATGAAACTTTGCTGCTTGTTGGTTTTTTGCCTTGTGCACAGCATTGTAAAGAGAAAAGCGGCAGGATCTTTGGGAGCCAGTGCTCCTGTAAGGGTAATCTCAGGGTCACACATCCCACTGAGCTCTTGGGAGCGATCACACACAGGGTGATCCTGCTCCTCCTCCGCTGAAGCCGTTCCCAAGAGCTCTTCCCACACCAGCACACCTCTGCTCGCCTCCTCCACGCCCTGAGCCCTTGCAGCCCTACAGCCGGGTATGGCCATCTGCACCCGCTGGCCCCCGAGGGCTGGCCAGGCTCTCAAATGCCGCTCTGGGCAAAAAAGGGATGAGGATGAAGAAACTGAGTGTGCTGGTGGTCATCAGCCCTTAGCTGGGCTCTGGTGGCTATCTGCTCCTTTCGCAGGTGGCAAGAAGCATCTTTCCCACGTCTTCCTAATGTTGTTGCTGGACCAAAGCTGGCTCACTGTTACACTGAGCCATTCCCATGTCCCTAGGGTACATCAAGACACAAGTTCCCAGGCAGGCATTGCTGATTTTTGTAGGAATAGCTCATACTGGCTGAGGATCCTTGACCAGCAGCGAGTGCTTATGCCTACAGGGACTCTGGTGTGATCAGCGTGCCTACAGGTATACACCTATTAAAGCAATCCAGTGTCACTGTGCTGATCATACAGCAGCCTCCGATCTAGGGAAAATGTTTATTAGGTCATGTTCCTTTATAAATAGACAGCTGGCAGCTGTTAACCAGCATGAGCATGCACATCTTTCCACCAGCAAAATCAGTGAAAATTTGCCTTTCCTTCCCTCATGGCTTGGGCTTATCCCGTGACCACAAGACGCAGGGTTTGCGAGTGCACACACTGCAGCCCATCTTCTAGCACACAGCTAGGGCGATGCCACTGATCAGGTTTATGATCAGGTTTACTTTCTTCCATTTTCCATTCCTTGGTCCGAAAAAAAAAGAGAGGTAGGTCAGAAATCCATTTTTACAAAAACACATAGAAACCACTGGTGCCTGTCGACCTCCCGTGAAATCTCGGAAATCTCTTCTCCTAATGATCTGTAAGTGCTGGAGGCCAAAAGAAAGCAGATATTGTGGAGAGAAAGGCATGGCAAACACACACCTTCACCTGTTTCCCCGAGCAAAGCTGTAGAAGGCGTGGAGGGGATCAGGATGTACAACCCCAATAAAGCCTTCTCCTTGAGGCAAGCACAGACGCAGAGCTCGGGAGTTTCATGCTCTCCCAGCCTGCCCGTCTGCACAGTGCAGGCTGGAAAATGTCCCCCAGTTATTCCAACTTCATGCCTGGAAGTAGGAGCCGTAACATATTGAAGGACCTAAAGGTAAGGGAAAAATCTACCTTATTGTCTGGTAAGATCTTTGGGTAGTTTATTGTTCTTCCAAAAATCTGTGTCTTATTTTTGCTCTGAATTAGCTGGCTTCAGCTTCTGTTGGATCTTGTTCTGCCCATTTCAGAAAGACAGAGTAACTCTCTGCTATCAAAATCCTTTTTCCTTGTTGGTGCTTGCAAGTCATCATTGTACCATATTAAATAGATTGATCTTCAATCTGTAAAGTGCTCTGTGCTGACCTCACTTGTAGCTCTTGACTCCACTTCTTTGAAAATTTTTAAATCTTTCTGAAATTTGGACACCAAAGTTTTCAGCATAGAGTGGTAGTAGAGTCGCTAGTAGTGTATATAAAAGTAATACCCTCTGGTTTTGATCTATATGTTCTCGATTCGTATATCTCAGGGTCAGATCTGCTCACTTAAGAGAAAGTTTTGGGGCTGTTTTGTCCAGTTGGACTGTTGTAACTTGGCCTTTTTTTCCAGTCATTGCATTCCAGAGCAGCTGCTGTCTCACACTGTACATCACTGTCTCTTAACGTGAGCCGCTTTGCCTTCCACGTGGCTCCACTGAAACATGTACTATTCAAAGAATATTCCCCCAAGCCAGTGATCCCGATCAACCTGCAAATGACACTTCCCCACACTGTTTGTCCCTTGACCAGTTTTTGTTTTATCTGCAAATACATTGAGATGTTGGAATTCATCTACAGATGGAGTCTTCCTTCTGTTGTTTTCAGGAAAGATAGGTAGATGAGAGATTAACAGTAGTTTTTGGTCACGGTTGGAAGGCATATAAGAGCAGCATGTGATCAGAGCTGCTTCAGCTCCCCAGTCAGCCCCACTTGCAACCCCCCCATCCTGTGCCACCTTCCTTGCATATGGAGTCTTCTTAGCAGAGCAGGTGCCCTGGTGAAACTCCCCGCATGAGCAGGTGCATCCTTCCTCCCCATGAACAGCATGGAAACCTGCAGAATGGTAATTCCTCTCCTGAGACCTCCTCGGGGATCTGGCAGCTACTTAGTTGTATCTGTAATGCTGGAACTGGCAGATCCATTGGGACATTTCAGAAAGTGATGCAGAAACTCCATGTGGAAGCTGTGTGGAGAGAAAGCCTGTGCCAGTCTGCCCTTCTGGTCCCTGCCAATGGTTCATGCCAAAGGACGAGGTCAAATACAGAAGCTGGGAGAAGAGCTTTAGCTATGTTTTGTATCTTTACTGCAAGTCCCATAGTACTAATACTGTTAGTTCTTGATTCTGGAATCAGGTGATCAGCTGGTATCTTCGCTTACTCCCTCCTGCCTTCCTTCTCTTGTTTTTCAGTTTGGGTTTTGTTTTTTTAAAGCTGTAAATATGACTTGAGTGCAACCTAGAGGCCCCAAACTAAGATAAATACAACATGTGTTACATTATTTTTAAACCTTATGACTTTTAGACCACACTTATGGGTCAATCTCTCCAGAACTAGAATTTCTAAGGTGACACCAGACATGCCACTTAAAAATCACTTGAGCAGGCTGAGTCTCCAGGAATTAGTTGACTGAAGGCATCCTATCAGAGTGAGACCCTTGCATATCACTGGCTTCACTCTTCCCAGAAAAGCATATGATTTTTTCTCCCCATTTCTCCTGCTATTGCAGGACTTTATCCATGGCGGCTACTCAAAATCCTTGGTCGAAGAGTTCAAGTTTAATGAACATTCATTTCTTTGCTTCTGTGCTGCATCTGATCCAACTGTATTCAGCTCAAATGTGTGTTCCAGAGCCACCCAATGTGTATATGAAGACCATTAACAATAGTAGGGGGAATTTCCGAATATGCCAGTAATAATATGGTATCACTTCTCTTGCTAATGTAGCTGATCTGCCTCACTGATAATGATCTGTGCCTTATTTCTAATTTGATAGCTTCTGGCTTTAATTTCCAGCCACTGGCTCCTGTACAGTTTTGCTTTTCTGGGTTAAAGCATCTTTTAACACCACATGTTCTTGTCTTGCAAATATTTATTCACTGATCAGCTCTGCTGGGCTGCCAAGACTCCAGACCTTAGTCTCTCCCATTTTGTCACAGGAAGCCCTGAGATGTGCTGCAGCAAGGTGGGATGAGTGTCTCTGGTTTGGGTTCAAATGTTGAGTTGTCCATTTTTGGGAAGGTTCTTTGCAGGGGATTTGATAGCTTTGCGGGGTGCGGGAGCAGTCTGGTGTCTCTGGGACTGATGACTTCCACGAACTTTCTTGTGTTCACCCAAGTGTCAGGCCTGAGGCAAAACTGTCAGTGAGGCTGAGATTTTCGGGGGTCAGAAGAGAAAGCCTGGGTGCCTGCAGCACGTTCACTTCTTGCAGAGAACAACCACTCCCCACCACAGACTCTAAGTACCCTTCACTCTCCTCGTCAACACAGCCAGCTCTCCTCTGTGCATGGGCTACAGCTGATTTCTCTGGCCCTACAGCAAAGCACAGTAGAGCCTCCACTTGGAAGAAAGCTCTCGGAAGTGGGGCCATCACCTCGGTGGTGAGAGGCTGATTTGCAATGTTGGTGCTGGCCAGGGCTCCCCAGCTTCTCCAAGAGCAGCTCTCAGCTGGACACGTGCCCCCTTCTCGTCTGTCCCGATTATTCCCGTGCTCTGTGGCGGGGGGACGTGCAGGCTCTGCCGGGCTGCCGGCTGCGTCACGGGGCTCAACAGCCTGTTCAGGAGGGGCTGGGGGGCACACACTAAGGACAACAGTCCCTGCCACCCAGGCCATGCACTTTCTTTTTGTGGCTCGGCCCTGAGGAAATGGATCTTTGTTTTGATGCACGCACAAATTTCTGTATCCTTATCACAATAAAGACTTCTGAACTGATAACAGAAAAGTTTTCACGCTGTTTTCCAGAAGATGGGAACTCGCCAATAGTGGAATGGAGCTTGTGGCACTAGACATGGAAAAGTCCCAAGATGGGATTTCCTCTCTTGCCAGTTCCCTGCTGTTTTCCTGGGTCAGATCTGAAGTTCCTAGTGGATGGGCAGCATCCCCTCCTGGCAAGGAAGGGCATTGTGGTCCTTCCCAGGTTTCGAGCACCTCACACGGGTAGCCTCACTCCCTGGAAGGCTGCGAGTGCCCAAAACCCATCTTTCCTTGCTTTAGCTTCATCCTGACCTCCTCAAAGCAGCTTGTTCTCCTCTGCCGCACACTGGCCAGCTGCAGTCCTCTGTCCTTTTCCCTCTCCCTCCCCCAGGCAGCACCACTGGCACCATGCTGACACTGCAACCCCCCAAAACAGGTGAAGGACGGGGGCCTGTGCCCCTCCTTTGCGGGGCTGCGTGCCTCTCCATGCAGCCACAGCTGTAGCTCTGCCAAGGCAAACATACTTGTCACGGCTCATCATTTTTCTTTCAGCACACACTCTCCCTAGTTTGCTCATTCTTATGGCTCTCAGCTTGAACTTTCCTCAAATTTTCCAATTTTCCTCTGGTAACAATATGGCCAGAATTAAAACAAATGTACCAGGTGGAGGCTTTCCACAGCCGGCTCCGGAGGGATCGGCTCCTTGCTGCTTGTGACTCTCAGCCATGGAGTGATGAGGGGGGACGGGGCTCACATTCGCATTCCTCTCGCTCTCTCTGCTGTGGCACAGCACGTTCCTGCTCCCTCTCTTTCTCCTACTGCCTCAAGGTCTCTCCATCTTTGAACATCTGGGGGGGAGGGTGGATGATCCATCCCAGATGTATTAGCCACATTTTCCAAACTAAGTCTTTGTTTACTTCCTGCGTTGTTTCTAAGAGCTAATGTCCTATATTGTTTGTTTCTGCTTTCATCAATGTTTTTTAATATGTCCAAACTTATTATTGGCTTAAAGCTTCATTAGCATGCTGTTTTCCTACATCAGACAGGCAGCACATTGGCACTTGTCTCCAGCTGTGCAGTGGGTGAGGACTTAGATGGACAGTTAGGGAAAAGGCATGATCCTTCTCTTCTAGCCATCAGGGGCATAGGAAATTTGTGATCAAACGATTGCTTCTGGATCTGCATAATTAATAGCTGTGGATGCCCCAGTTCTCTATGAATTCATCCTATCCTCTTTTGCACTCATTTAACTTTCAGCTTTAACGAGGTAATTTCGTTGTGCCTTGCGTGCAAAACTATTTCCTTTTGTTTGATTTAAACCTGCTGCCTGATAACAGGCTGCCTCCATCCCTGTGCCTCGGATAACACTGACTAATTCTCCAGACCTAGTGCGTGAGATGCGTTCTCCACCCACCCCAGATTTTGCTCATGGCTCCTTTTTAGGATCTAACGGTCTGGCATTTCTTTTTTTTTCTGTTGTTTCTCACATCAGTGTTGCTTGTCTCCATAGGAAAGTGAGTGCTTTTCTCATGCGTCCCTTGGCAGCACTGCAGCTCCAACTCTCCCACTGCTGTCACAGGCCACTGGAAACAGCCTAGGAAGGGAAAGGGGAGGGGGGAGACAGACCAAATTGGGGTTTGTGCTATTTTACTATAGCCCTGCCTGGCGCTCTCTGGCTGCCAATAACACCGGCTAGCACTGGAAACCTGCCCACCTCCTTCGCATTGCCTTGGTTGCTGAAAGCTGGGGAGAGAGCAGCTCCACAGAAACCCAGTAGCCCTAGGAGCGGTGATGTGAAGGAGGTGAGGGCATTTCCCACCACTGTGTGAGCCGCCAGCTCCACAAAATACCACCAGACGTGGCTTGCTGTAGAGATAGGAGCTGTCCTGCCATACCTGTGCTCACCATACCTATGCTTGCCATACCCATGCTTGCCACACCCTGCCACTGCCTCAGCTACTTTTCCTTGGTTTCCTACAAGTGCTGGGAGAAGCTGGCGCCTCCAACACCATTTCTTATTACCTGGTTAAAGATGAGGGCAATGCCATTCCCGCTCCTGAATGTGTGTTGCTCTGAGACTGACTGACAAGCTGGGATGTGGTGGGATGGAGCTCAACTGAGAGAAGGTATTAATGTGGTTACTGCTATCTTTGTGTATGTATAATATTCTTTTTTTTCTGGTCATGTCTTCAAAAGATGTTTGTTCAAAAACAGGACTTTCACAACCCTTTTTTTTTTTTTTTAAAAGGACCATAATTGAGAGGAGGATGCTGTACAGATGGGGCAGGAGACCAAGAAGGCACAGGGACAAGGAGAGAAAGGACTGGTACGGTGGGCTGGGCCAGAAGAAAGTTTGAAGTGGGAAAGTGTGAGTAAGCCAAGCCAGGAGCAGACAGGCTGTGCTTTGCCCACCAGCCTGCACTGTTTGCATTAGAGGCTATAAACAGGGGCTCCTTGGTTTTACCACTGCTCTTCCTAGGAAATTGAGGCAGAAAGGTGGTCAGTGACCCAAGTGATGTGGAAGACAGGTAGGAAAGCAGTGGTGCTGGGCAGCACTGGTAGAAGTGGGGGAAGAGGCAGCTAGAGGAACCCTTGACCCAGGGGTTAGAGCAATGCAGCATGGATCCACCTCAACGTTGAAGGGAAGGCAGATGTTTAGTGTTGCTCTGAGTATCCTGAGAAGCCCAGTGCTGATGGCAGGAGGAGCTCCTTTCCGGGGTGGCCTGGGCAGAGCGGTATGGCACGCTCATGTTAGCAAAGAGAGCCTTTCTCCTGACATGTCCAGGCATGATGGTAAATCTTTCAGCTGTTTGTACTCACGTTTGGGCTCTGTGTCAGGGATGTCCTAATAAAGATCTCTGTCAGAGCCGCTAAGCTGCTGGAGTTTTAGCCCCACGGGGTAAGGCTGCAAAGCAAGGCTGCCTCCCGCAGCTGCGCTTGTCCGTGGGCAGAGCAGGTCCGTGGGACCCCGAGGTGACTGCTGCCCACTGGGGCAAGGGTGTATGTGGCAGAGGGGTGGAAGAAACCAGCTCCCCCCAAATCCAGAAACGGTCTGCAACTCTGTTTATTAACAGACAGCAGGGCCTTTTCATCTGCCTTTAGGCTGGTGAGCTCTCTTCTGCTGCCAGTTGCCCGGTGCCTGTCGGAGATCATTACCATGCCCACTTCCAGTGCACAGCAAGGCAACACCAGACCTCTGAGCAGAGCTCTCCTTGCTGGTACCCGCTCAGCAGACAACTCCTACATCAGACCCCACGTTGCCCTATCCTCCCCCTGCGACTTCCTAGCTGGGCTGCTTGGGTAGGCAGCTGCGGGGAGGGCGGTGCGGTCCCTGTCTCCGTTAATCCCGGGAGCCGCGGGACTGCCGGGTGAGCAGGGGCCGGGGCAAAGGGGCCGGCAGACCCGCAGAGCCTGCGGCGATGTCTCCCTCTGCTTCCCCAGGAGATGGGGCAGGAGAGCAGGCGCGGCTCCGAGCTGGCGGCCGGGCCC
>NW_009195819.1:0-77628 GCF_000690835.1 Fulmarus glacialis | reverse complement strand
CCCGCCCCACCGCACCCCTGCGGGCAGCGCGGTCAGGCGCAGGCAGGGAAAGGCTCAGCTGTAGGTAAGGCTTAATTTGCAGTGCCAATCTGCGACGACTGTCCTCTGCGCACCTCACATGCAACACACGTACTAGTTTTGTTGTAAGAACCAGCGAAATAAGTGTATGTAATGGACCCTTATGCCCCTGCTCTCTGTATTCAGTCTGCTTTGTTAACCATCAAACAGGATAAGCAAGAAGGGCAGGAAGGGAAAACAATCTCGATCCTTGTTTAAAACAAAACCACAACACTCAAGTGTCCCAAGCCAGAAACAGTATCTGCTGACTCAAAGGCCATGACAAGCAATCCATGCCCAGGAAGGCTGAAGATTGGCAGAGACACGAGTACGAGTAAGGAACTCTGAGATCCCAATGGCCCAGTGACTCGCCGACCTACAGCTCCAGCCTCTATTGCTCAGTTACGTCCTGCAGTATAGGCAGTCGTGCTGCAGCAGCAGTTGTCTGGCACAGAAGCGTCTGTCTTTGGCACACACGCTCTCCCTGTACTTTTGTATTCATAACCACGTCCTGGAGTTGGCTTCTCGAAATCATTTGCAATTTAGGCAGCATCAGGGGAAAAGCAGAGGAAGAGCTAGCCTCAGAAAAAAGGAAGACAACATACTAGGTAGCTGTGGGTCACAGTTACCACTAAAAGTGTCACCCTCTTTTAACTCTTCCTAACATAAGGTAGGGTCAATCCTGTCAGGTGCCAGAGGCACTGACAAACATTCATTTCTGTAACCTGCCTTTCCTCCCTACCCCAGCTCCCCTCCTTCCCCAAGCCCCCCACCCTTTTCAGGCCCAGGGACACAACTTTGGCTTGGTCAGGCCTCCAGACCTGCCCCAATCAGTGCTGTGTGGATGCCAGTGCCTGGCCCTGGGTCCTGCTGCCCTGACCAGGCTCCCTAGGCATCACCTTGGGGCCACTGAAGGACCCTACCACTGCCCCCAGCTCAGAGTCCCCCTGACATTGGGGCAGCTGTGCTCCTGCTGCACCCTCAGAGCAAGGTCTCTGCTGCTTTCTGTGCCTTCCACCAAGTGACTGCATCAGGAGCAGACCATCAGTGGAAAGGGAGACAGCTACTGTTAGACTTACTGCTTCAGGAAGCCCATTTCACTGTCTGGAGCATCACACCTTAATGGAGATAACTTACTCATCTAGCTGAAACGGGCAGCCTACCTATGAAAAAATACTTTTTGCTCTGCTGTCACATGAGCCACAATTGATATCACTCTCAGCATACGGCTTTGTTCTACTTCCAAAATATTCCCAACTGCCTGTCATTTCACACTCTTCTGCCTTCGTCTTCCTCATCCTCCCTGTTATTTCTTTTGCATCTTCTCTTCTTCCTCTGTAAAGAAGTACAGCCATATTGCATAAGTCTGTTGCATAAATCCCAACTGCAAACACCCCAAGATGCCTGTCATGACATCTTGCGATATTCCTCTTCCTCACCACCCCCCATTCACCCCCAAGCCCCTGACGTTCTCTAGATTTCTAAGTCTTCAGACAAGAGCTATCTTACTATCATTTTTGCCCTGATGTAATGCCAAAGGACAACTACCTTGCTGGGTTATTAATGGCAATTATTACAATAACAAATTCAAGAAGAATTACTTTGCAACTAAATTAAACATCTAAAGTAAGAGCAAGTACAAGTGATGAATGCCTAAGCTGTCAAATCTCTGCAATTAGTACTCTATTCAGAGCTAAAGGAAAAGCCTCCAAAGCAGCACTGAATTCTAGATTTTTTTTTTTTTATTACTATTTTTCATTGCAGAATTGGAGAGAGGAAATATCACACAAGAATGACTGACTCCAAGGCTTCTGTGTGCATCCATTGCCCAAAATCTGAAACTTAAAAAAAATTCTTGCAGATTTACTGACCACATTAGAAAACAACAGTCAGTTTTCATTTCCATTTTGGTTAATTTGTGGGAAAAATCACAGCAATAAAAGCACACAACTCTGCTGCAATCAAACCTACTTTATTTTTCCCATCTTCTGTTCCCTTCGCCATGTTTAAAGCAAGAACAAAAGGCTTTCAGCCAAGGCTTCAGCATGCATGCCCAACCATGAAAGACAAATACTTCTTTCATCAGCAATGTAAACTACTATGTTTCCCCTGCTAAGATGGACTTAAAGCAGCATATTCATCAGCACTGCATACAATCTCTAGACCGGCCAGGAAGTGGGATCAAAACAAAAAGCAGACATGACTCTCCATCTTACGACAAGACATTTGTTCAAAGCCACATTTTTCCTTCCTCCAGAGAGGACTTTGTAAAAACGTGTTTCAGAGGTTAGTTTTTGTCTAAGGTGCAGCAAGACAAGTAAACTGAGTAACAAGAAAGCTCCATGGGCAAAGCCGTTCCTACTCAGCAACCCTTGCTCCCCTGTTTCACAGTTAAGGCTGTGGAACTGCACCAGATGGGATGAAAATTTCCCCCCTGGGATTAGAGACATTTGTTCATCAGATGTTTGTGCCAGCACAGAGAAAGCTGTGCCAAGGGAAGACACCACGAGTATTTGCTTCTATCTGCAGTGTTTGTCTCAAGTACAGGTTGAATTCCGTTACCCTCCTGTAAATGCTGTTTTGGCAGCACTGTAAGGGTTTGCAAATTAGGCAAATCCTTCCTGTTAAAGGCTGTCTTAATTTTCACCCCCATCTTTCTGAACTGGAATCTCAAGGAGTGAAAGAGCATTTAAGAGGAAGAGCTGGGAGCCCAGCTTTTAAGTGTTATCCTTGTTATTCACATTTCTATATAGAACATAGAATCATAGAATATCTCGACTTGGAAGGGACCCATAAGGATCACCGAGTCCAACTACATTTGATATCTCCATTTGATAGATTCAAATCAATCAGCTGATACAAAGAGTTAAGCACATAGTAAAATAAACTATCTAAATGATTTTCAGTCTGCAGGGAAGTCCTCTGGCTAGCCAGTGTTGGCTGGAGTTGGGAAATCCACATGCCAGGAAGAAACTAAACAAGTGTATTTAATTAAGAGCAATCCTAAAAGCATAGCTTTTCTAATTAAGGTATTATAAAGGAAACCCAAATCCTTCAGAGATGTCAGAAACTGTTAAAACTCCAGTGCTGTTTGTCTGCCAGTCAACTCTCAATAGAGAATTTTCCTGTCAGCCAGGTTTAAAGGCTTGGGCTCCAGACAAGTTAGTTGCTCATAAGAAGAGTATCAGTTACATCAGAACTCTTTGCTGTATGCTGAGCTTTGACAGGCTGGAGAATGATGTCCTCCACAGAGCCAAACCACGTGTAAGCACAAAGCCCATATGGCTGAGTTGCATTGTTCTCTTTCTCACACGCTACCTCCTTTCTCTCATCTCTCTCAACAGATAATTCCTGAGCTCAAATTTGCTAAGATATTTAAGCTATAATCCATCACTAAACAGAAAGAAACCCTGTAAAACCTGCCATCTCCAGCCTTACTAGAAGTTCCTTCCACTCATAAACAGCAAATTGATACCCGGACTCAAAAGACATCTTTCAGGTCACATCTTTATAAGCAAAACGTGGCCTTCTGCAAAAATTATACTCCGTCTCACACTTTTCACCTGGTTATTATACAGGCTGTAGGCTTGTTAGCATGAGGACTTCCTACAGACTTTTATAGCCTGCCAAAACTCCCAGTATGCATTATGGCCTTCACTTATTAGAGCAGCATAATACTATCACTAGCAGAACATGGAAGGGTAATTTACTGACAAATGACTGTAACTGAACACACGTGATCTACTAAAAATATTCTAACAGAAAAATACATTATATATAACACAGAAATATCATATCAAATTTTAAGAAAGTACTGAAGGCAGCAAGGCAGAGTTAACACCACCTATTAATTATACCTATTCCAGACAGACTCCTTCCTGGCTTGTTTTTTAACTTTCATTAATGTAGCCTCCACAGCTGTGCCACTGCACGCCACTTTCGCTGAGGCTTTGCTGTCTTCATCATCAGCAAGCTTTACTCAAGTCCATCCTGAATCTCCTGTGTTGCAGTGTATGCTCCCACTTATCCACCAAGGACATGAAGAAAAAAATATGTATTCCTTTATATGGCAATATTCTTTTACGTATTTGAAGACTACTATTACATTCCCTGTCAGTCTATTCTTTGAGGTGCTTGTGGGTGATCACAGTCTTGTCCTCTCATTTTCCTCCTCAAGGCTCCCTCCGATTAATCCTTCTCTTTCTGAAAGTGTGATTAAATCTGGATACAGTACTCTTATTGCAGGGTAAGCGGAGAGATAGGCTAACATCAAACATCTTTATAGATAATATTTCTGGTTACACTACTGAGTATTGCACCTTTGTTGCAATTAGTGCAAGTGAAGACACAACAGATCTGTGTAACCTGAAATCAGATCTCACACTATAAAGAGGTAGATTAAAAAGCTCTTATCCTCACACTTTAAGAGGGCTCTCAGTATTTCAGCAAGCTGATTCATTAACGCTATCTCTGTGTTGGAGAGAGAGATGACTTCCAACAGTGAAGACTTCCCAAATTTTGTTCCCACTGGTTGTCACGCTATTGGGATGGAGTTATAAGATGTATGCCTGATTTTTTAATACTGTGTTCAGCAACTATTTTGAAAAGAAATCCATGTCTTCAAGCATATGTCTGATTTAACACATTCCCAGAGGTCTCCAAGAATCACGACTGTTACTTATTTGGAGCCTTTATCTTCAGAAAATGATGTGGGAAAGAGGAGCAGCCACAGAGCTGTCAAGCAAAGAGGATTCCATTAAAACAACACAACAGTAATTGCTGGATGAGCGGCAATTGAACTGTGGATAACCAAATTACCGATGTATCACAGACCAGAAGGAATGAATCACAAAAAATGGACAAAGAGCAGAACAGATACCTCACATGAGGTATGATACCCCACGTGGGATCCAGCTGATTACATGATCGAGCTTCTCACCAAAAACCTCTCAGGAGGTTTAAAAATATCAAAGCTACTTCTATAAAGAACAATGAAGGCATTTCTGTTAAATCTATTCCCACTCACCCCTTAGTTACAGCTTCCTCTGGCTTCTTGCAGAATTTGCTACTGAACTCAAACAGATGACACAGCTTCACAGTGATTACACTGGCACGTGCCAGTTTCCCTCTGTCCCCTCACTGATGTGCCCAGTAACTGTCATCTGCTGGAATTTAAAGCCAAGGGTCATCCACGTAGTGGAATGCACTTCATTTCATGTCTTCCAAAACATCATTAGAACATAATCAGTCATAATTTCCAAATAAATCGATGATACCTCCAAGGCTGAAGACTTAATGCTATACTTTATGCCTAAACACCTCCCTCTAAAATAGACTCTCTCCAAGAAACTGTCTGCAGGAGGAATATATGTCAGACCAGCCTCCAAGCAGTACCATGTTCATTTATTCCTGTTAAATTTTCATTTATATTTTTCATAAGTGTTTCTCCATCATGTTAAACCCCTTCCCCTTGCTCAAATTCACTAGACAGATTATCGTGACCCAAAGCTTTAAAATATAAACCCCCAAATCATTATGAGAGTATGTACTGACTTTTCACTTTGGAGCAGAGGCATGGTTTTTTGTTTCTTGGTTTTTATGTTTGTTTCAATCATTCATATCATCTGGGTACAGAAGAATCATTCAATGTCTGCCTATAAATTCTAACAAATCTGTGAATAATTCATGCAGTGGAGGAGACCAAATTACCACCTACCTGCACCTGTGGATGCCGAGGGATTAATAATCATTTATAAGGTCTCTTTTCTCTTAAACCGCATTCCTGTAGCACCAAATAACGCACTCGATCAGCACGGCTGTCAACTTCGGAAAGTGAAACAGATGCATCACTGGAAGGCAAATGTTCTTTTCTAGATTAAAGAAAATTCATGAGGAGGTCACTCTGTAGATCACCTCACCCCAGACTTTGAGGTCGGCACTTCATTTCACTTACCTCACAGCTTCAACCTGAGACTCCATCTCTGCGTTAGGGGAAAAATAAACAACCCAAAACCAAAAAAATACAACCCCCCATGTCATGGAGCTCAGTATAAGGTAAAAGCAAATCAGTTTTTTCAGTGTTGTTACCGGTTGGTGAAGCAGGTCTTTCTGACCCTGCTCCACATACGCTGAACAAAGATTTTTGCTGTGCAGCACAAAGAAGTGCCAGCTCCTGCTGCTAGATCAGATCAATTCCTTTGTGCCTCAGGTAAACACCTGCTTTGCAGACAAGGAGGAAAATTTTATATCCTAGCAGCCCTCCTGCTCCAAGAGCAAAGCCTGAAGTGTTGTTTCCATTGTGTCTGTGGAGCTCAGGTCACTCTGGCAGGCAGGGTGCTGGGGGCTGCATGATGCAGAGCTCTGTCACAGCACAAGGGTTCGCTGGGTTTTTGTACTAATCACTGTTACTCCCATATGCCCCAGCAAATGTTGTATTTGATCCAGAGTTGCTCCCTTTCCAGGCCCAGTGTTCAGAAGCACACCGAGATGCCCCCACCCCTCCTGAGGGCACACTGGCATCCCCCATGCTGGGGGAAGTACGCTCCTGGGATCTCCCTGCCCTGCCCCAAGCTCAGGGGCCACCAGGAGGGGCTCTTGGCCCTGCTCCCACCAGCTCCCCAAAGAGACAGACCCAGCTCAGCACTTGGAGTTGCTGCACCAGTCCCTCTTCCCACATCTCATCCTTCCTCTGCACTACAGGGTCCTGGCTCAAGATGGTACCATGGGAAAGGCCCGGGGACACTGCCTGCAGCATTGTGGCATGGGATTTATCCCGCCTCGGCCTGCCACACATCCCTGAAACCAAGCTGCTGCGCATTGCAGGACAGCTGAGCACTGCCCTCCAAGTCACTACCAGCTGCACACATTGCTTGTCCAAGAGTAGCAGTTGGGTCTTTTACATCTCTCGTGGTTTAACCCTAGCCAGCAACTGAACACCACACAGCCACTCGCTCACCCCACCTCCCCCCCCCCCAGTAGGATGGGGGAAAGAATAGGAAGGACAAAAGTGGGAAAACTTGTGGGTTAAGATTAAAAACAGTTTAACAATGGAAATAAAACAAAGTAGAACAGTAGTAATAATAACAACAACAATAATAGAATATACAAAGCAGGCGATGCACAACACAACTGCTCCCCACACGCCAACTGATGCCCAGCCTGTCCCCAGAGCCCCAAATCCCCCTTCACGGACCACGCCTCGTAGGTTAATATACTGAGCATGATGTCATATGGTATGGAATACCACGTTGGCCAGTTGGGTCAGCTGTCCTGGCTGTGCTCCCTCCCCGCTTCTTGTGCGCCTGGCAGAGCATGGGAAGCTGAAAAGTCCTTGACCAGTGTAAGCTCTACTTAGCAACAACTAAAGCATCAATGTGCCAACATTCCTCTCATACCAAACCCAAAGCACAGCACCACGCCAGCTACTAGAAAGAGAATTAACTCCATTCCAGCCGAAACCAGGACAACATCCTGCCTGATGCGCTGCTCAAGAAGATGCCATCAATGTCCTGAACACGAGCCTCTGAGGCCAGCACCGAGGTGAGATCTGAAGCAATGTTCGTGAAGAACATGATCTAAACTTGTTCCCTCTGCATCGGCATGCTGTGGAAGAGACACAGGAGTTTTCTGTACTATTTCCAACCTCATTTCTCTTCTTGCTTGGCAGCTAGGTTACAGCTTGCTATTATGCCTCTAGTTTTGCTAGTCTTTACTGAAAGCTTGAAACTGTGAACACTGCTGCACTGCCATGTGGTTCTTATCACTGGTAACATGGACAATATTCTCCTGGGGTGAACATAGAAAATGCAGACTGAGCAAATCAAACAGTTTAACAATTTTTTTCTCCCCTAAAATTTGTTTCAAAAGAAAAACTGAAATTATTACACACAAAAAAAGCTTTCTTCCTCCTTGTTACCATGAGGAAGAAAAAAAAAAAAAAACAACTTCATTTTAGTTTAACACTTTTAAAAACTGCTAAGATTTTTAGAGAGACAGTATGAAATATATTTCATTTAACTACAAGCAGCAAGAAAGCATCCAAGATTTCATGCAAGTTACAGTCCCAAATTTACCTTTTTCACTTATCAGCAAATACATTCTCATTAGTCTTCAGGTTATTTATGTTTAGTTGTTTACTTTTGCCCTGTTTGAGGTTTTTTGTTGCTCGGGTTTTTTAAGTTTATACTCTATGGATGAAACACTCCTTAAATTGAAGATCAGATATTGAGAGTATAGGCAATAATTAGTTTCCAAATATTTGCAAGGTAAACAAGCAACCTT
Source organism: Fulmarus glacialis (assembly GCF_000690835.1). Lineage (NCBI taxonomy): Eukaryota > Metazoa > Chordata > Aves > Procellariiformes > Procellariidae > Fulmarus > Fulmarus glacialis. The sequence goes on along the minus strand of NW_009195819.1, from coordinate 69,291 downwards.
TCACCTCCTTTGGCCTTAAGTAAGAATCATCAGTTTCCGTTAAGTGTCTCAGAGAAAGCCAGTAGAGCTATGTAGCATAAAACTAGCTTCTCTGAGAAGCCTAAGGCATTATATTACATTCAAGTAACACAACAGGCTTTGATTGCTGCTTTGGAATCATCACAATACGTAGCTGTAAATTGTTTGACATAATTGTTTACTCAGTAGTTACCTGCCAGCACCAGATAGACAGATATGCATGACCTAAATCGTCCTAAAATATCATGGCTACTGGAAGCTGTTTACAATAGTGCTTTCCTGAGAAAGATGCATGGTCTGGAGTTGGAGAACTTCTCAAGGAGGTCAGAAACAATGTGGATGTGTGCTGGATTGAGTCTCCTTCACATCTCCTTATTGTCTTATTACAGTGTTGTACCTAATCTGTCAGTTGGCTTTGACTAAATTTGTAACTGGCTCTACTTGATGCCAACTTCATGGCAATTTCCCAATTCCATCACATTTTTGTAATTACCCAGCTGGAAAAAAATCTTACTAAGAATATACTGGGAACATTAAAGAATCAGACCTTTAGTGCTTCCCCTCCCAGCAAACGGTATGAAGTAAATCAACTCTGAACTAAACTAGGAGCAGAAATTGGCATGAATTATGCAAGCTCTCTCAACTGAACATTTTTTTGCCCTCATCATATCCCTGCTTTACCTAACACAGGATAATTCTTTCAGACAGCTGTTATTTTTTTTGGCTTTGTTAGTACATCACCAGGAACACCTCCCACTGGGTTTCTCAGGAGATTGCTAAAATAACGTAAGTAATACAATGCAAGTATTCTATCATTAGTCATCGGGATGAAGATCTTTCTGGCTTTGTCTATTCCTCTCTGTGATTTCTTTCAGTGCATCAGCACAGTCCTTTGTTTGTTCTCTGCGAACACACTCATCATTCTTCAAGCCTTGTAGTACCTACGTGACAAGCTATTACACTCAAAGTCTTATTATGGGCAATAGGGGAAATGCTTCATTTGGGAAGCCAAGAATTTATTGTTAGACTAATTAAAATCTTAACAGCCTAACTAAAATACAATAAACTGTTATTACAGTGCAGTTACAATGATACTAACCTTTGGAGTCCAAATTATCTAAACAATACAATATACAGCTCAGTAATACAGTCAAAGATCGCTATACAAAAGTGTTCTCTGCTGTTATCCTCTCCCTTACCCTGCCCCTATAGCTGTCAAGTGTGACAGTAAGTCATCCTCAAGAATCAGCTGGGGGGAAACAACGGGGGACCGAGGTTGCAACAAGTTGTTAGCATCCCTAGTCCTTTGCTAGGAGGAACATCATGTTCATGATGGGGTTTCCTCCTCCCCTTTACTGAGGAGGATGTTGTCAATGGTTCTTCCTTCTCCCTTCAGGGCCCACATTCGAGTATTTTTATACATTTTCTGACACAATTTTACACTTTAATCTTTCTTCACTGATATGCAATTTGATATCACATCCAGATTTGCTATGGGTAAGAAACTCTCTCTACATAAGTCTGATACTTGTTCTTTTTCTCTTTGTTACCACTAAAACTGGTTTTGTCCAGCACTGCAGTTCTTTAACTGAGCATGGTTGCCGATAGCCCTAAGGCCTCCAGTATTATCCTTTGCCCCTTCCATTATCACCCCACGCCTCTACACCACATCCTGTGACTTCTTTGGTGGCCTCTACTGTCATACCACGCCTACATTACCCCACACTACGTTACGCTATGGCCAGAAATATTTCATTCTAATAACTACTTGTTACAATTACCTATATAAAATTATGGTAATTTCACACGTTTATAGAAAATGAAGCAAGAGCAAAAGAAATTAGGCAATAGCCTCCTCATCATTAAAAAAAAATTGGTATTGCAGCTAAACAAACAAAACCAAAGCTCTAGGTTGGCTAAGAGAAATTCAGGCAACGCCTGATAAGAATCAGTCCCAAGCCCTTACAAAGTGGTTAAGCTTACTAAGTAAATGGGTTACAGGGCTATAGCGACCAAGAGTCTACACTCTTCCCAAAGCATCAAAACTCAAGTCTCCGTGTCCTCAAGTTTTGTGCACAGTTGCAGCCGTTGAAAAGTAGCATGCACTTCTCTGTGTTGCTTCCAGTCCCATAAAGCCAATTACATCCCTTCATATGCAAAGCTAATGCTTGGGACGTAATTAAAAGATTATTTAGGTAAAAAAACCAACCACCCCAGATCCAGCTATAAGCGGATGGGAATGCACCAGGTTCCTTCATTAGCAACATTTTCTCCAGAGAATCATTGGGTTTGGTTTTGTTTCTACAAACGTAGATCAGATTGAAAGTGATGGACATTGTGAGATTAGCAGCTGGAAACAGGGAAATTGTGCAACTCCTCAAAAGTAGGTCTTCTAGAAACATCAAGTACAAGTCAGTCAGATGTGTGCTATTCCTGGCTGCACACCTATTACACTTGTTAGTCAGCCAATTATCCTGCTGATGGCTGGAATCAAGATCTTGAACTTTTATTGATGCATTTATCATTTGTGCTCATTGTGACAAGGTTTCATCTACATAAGTTTTATCATCTCGTTGTGGCCTCACTTTACACAATTTTGCTGTCAAATTTCAGTCAAAATTGTCATCAGTTCTGTTGAAATGTGCCATAAAAAACTAAACTGCAGCTTTAGTAGAGCACAGAACAAGCCTATGCCTCTTTTCAAGCAACCCCTCAATGTCCATCTCCAAGTACTAGTGGGAGGGGAAGTTGCTGGTCCACTTTCCTCTCCTGAATACAATGCTTCATGGACAGTATCTGAAGTCTGAAAAGTACTTGCAGATTTTTCTCTCTTTTGCCTCTACTAACTGGCTTTCACAGAGACTAAATATAGTGGATTTTAATCTACTGGGCTGTGAAAAAGTCAGTCAAATCCTGACAGCATAAACCAAATGAAATAGGTTTTTCTTTCAAGTATAATGTAGTTTAGAGAAGCAGATGTTACTACCTTCTGGCAAAGAAAAAAGCCAGATTTTCAGGCAAAACAGCCCCTTAATACATATTGAAGAGTCTGCACAGTGGAATACTTGGTGCAATCCAGAAAAGTCCAATTTGTGAAAGCAAGTAATTGACTACAGCTATCTTTTGGGACCGCTAAGGAAAGAAGAAAGCCATTGAAGAACATACCCTTCTATGCCCAGCAGAGTCTGCAGTGCTACATCCTCATTATGCCAAGCACCACCACACACAGTGCAGCTTGTAGAAGACTGAAGATCATAAGGAGATCCCCTACTGTTACATATATTCACAAAACCAGAACAGTTGCTCTGTTTTGAGCTAAACCTATTCACCTTAATCCAAATTCTACTTGAATGAAGGTGTCCTCATTCAAGCTTCCATGTCCAACACAACCCAACTCCATTTTCACAGAATTGTTGAGGTGGGAAGGAGTCTCTAGAGATCATCTAGTCCAACCCCTGCTCAAGCAGGGTCAGCCTGAGCAGGTTGCAAAGGACTGTATCCAGTCAGGCTTTGAATATCTCCAAGAATGGTGACCGCACAACCTCCCTGAGCAGCCTGTGCCAGTGCTCAGTCACCCAAACAGTAAAAAAGTGTTTTCTTATGGAATGGGATGGAATTTTCTGTGTTTCATTTTGTGCCCACTGTCTTTCTCCTGCCACTAGGCACCACTGAGAAGCTTGGCTCTGTCTTCTTTATTGCCCCCATCAGATGCAGGAAAGTGAGTCCTCATTTCTGTGAGCACTTGCAGTGATCATCTATGTCCAGAAGATTTGTAAATGTCCCATCGGGCCAATGGCACGTCATGGCTGGATTAGCAAGTATGCTGTGCTACAGCTGACATTCATTGATTGTCCTTGAGACATTCTGTATAATTTACTTTCCTCTAAAGAGTGGCAGGGAGCAGTTGGAAAGCTCTTCAGCACAACTAACTGGCTAAGCCTCCCTTATACCTGACACACTATTCCCATAGTCTTCTGTATAAACTACTGTTTCCAGTGAGTCTGAGAACACCTGGCTGCCTGCATGCTTGGTTTACATGCAGTAATGTAGCCTCTTGATCCAGAAGCCGAGAGCACGTCTTGAAATTTCCAACGGCAATTGAAACCACCTTGAACCTCGACCTAGGAACCCCCAAGGGCCTGCATTTCAGTAACTTCCTGGCTGGTATGGCCTTATGCCTACACTATGTTTATTTCCCATGCTTCAGGCTCAGATACACGAGGCTGAAAACATCCATTGCTGACAAAGGACAAAAAGCAGGATTACCCACATTTGAACATGCATTTCCATCACTTCTTCAACCTTAAGAGCCTTTGAGTACTTGCCAAGTTAATTCTCTTTTCATTTTTATACAAGTCTTTGCTGATTCACAGAGGTGGAGGAGGAAAATAATGAGGGAAACACACATGTTGCAATACTAAAGAAGAGATCTTAGTGTAAACAGCCCAGCTGGAAAAAGCAAACAGCAGAAACCTTATGAAACAGTTTGATCTCAAGTTTCCAGTCGAGCTGTAGACACTCCCACACACAGACAATACTCACCCTCCAGGACTGCTTGCAACCGAGCTGCAATCCACCACACGCTATGAGGTCCTGAGTCCATGCTGTATGACCCATGTGCATGATACTCAACAGCAGTCCTCTTTTCCAGTTTATCACGTGAGAGAAAAATCAGTGCTTCCTCTGCATACTGGTTGTGCTGAGCCAGAGACAAGCAAGGTGGAACATTTCAGAGTGGCTTCCTGCTAATGAGCTAACATTTCCAAAGTGGGCTCAGGCAGATGCAGCTATAAAAGTACTGTAATTCCAATTCATTGGCCCCTGGGGGAAATGAAGCTATGAATAAGACAGCTGTTAACAGTGATCTGAGAAAGAAAATTATGATTAACATTTGTCTTATTGCCTCAACATCTTCCCTTTTTCTTTATATGAGGCAATATGTGTGCTGAATGTAACATCCAAAGAAAGTGGTTTAGTACTAATTTTTCTTCCTTCTATCTACAAAACTAAACATCATCTACATCAAATATGTTACTGACCTACTGAGGCATGTGACTATCCAATGAGCATGTCTTCTATCCCTTCAGTGGAGCACTGGTATCAAAATGATCAGTTTCCACCCACAAGACCTTTGAACCTTTAACTTCATACGGCATCCAAAGTAATTCCTCCATGGTCTAAAACAACTTTGTTAAAGTTGTCATCATTCCTCATCTCCCTCATATAACCTAGTGGTTTGAAAAACATGCTATGAAATAGCTACAATAAACCATTGACCCACTTGGCATGTAACCAGTGGGCTGAGCAAGGAAACCTCTCATTGCTTTAGTGCCTAGGGTCCTGCTTCACCTGCTGTTCACAGTAACACGTAACATTTTTTTCAATACATCAGTCATCATCTATACTGGGGCCACAGGTCTTCAGAGAACCTGCTCTACCTTTCAGGAGTGGGAGCCTCCGAGCACCAGCCAGCTGATGGTACTCCATGATATCCTCCAGAGCGCCCACACTCACGGAACTGAGTCACGCTCCCGCGCAGCAGTCGGTGCAGAGACACACTCTTGCCATAGACAGGCTCACTTCAGACTTCTGATTCATCTGGGATCCTGCCCAAATTCTTCAGTTGCTATAGCTGAGGGAAGAAAGGCTTGGAAAAACCACTCTCAAGTAGTAGAAATAGAGGCACAAATCCAGGCAACTCCCATTCTCTAAATGGAGCTTAGAGGGATGCAACTCTTCCTTCTAGAGCTAAAAGAGTCATTGTTCTGTCAAACGCTTATTTTGGAATATTTCCTTAAAGCAGAGGGGCTGCTCTGAGCCCGGCTGCCCAAACCCTGAGCCTATGCTAGATAACCTGAGCTAACACATGCTCACAGCAAAGTTTTTCCATAGCCACATATTTTTCTTGCAGCCATATAAGCAAAAGTGTGAAGCTACTGTTTGGCAACATTTTTACTTGCCAAGACAGTTTCAGATATAGACTCTTAAAAGGAACATGGTCATATTTTGCGAAGTTTTTAATATTTTCCCTCCTGTACTTCTCATGTACTTTTTAAAGCCCTAAATTTAGGTGGAAGCTAACCTTCTGCATTACTTTATTGTCCTTTACAAAGCTGTTGGATATAGGCACCCCCTTCAAGAACTTGAAATGGAAGTATTTACATGGCTGTATGCCTTGTGAAATTCACTACAGCTGCAGGGCACTCAAGGTATACCTGATTCTTCCCCCTCCCCCCCATTATAATACACAATATCAGCAGAGTAGCTTGCATAAGAAATAAAGGAGGGAACTTGAGAGCTGAAGGCATGACTCCAGAACAGAGCTGTAAACCATCTGACATCTTTTGTAGATAAGGATCTAAAGGGGACTCGTAATGTATCAAACCAACACGATGCAATAACTTGTAGAAGGTGCAAACGCAGGTGAATCCAATAAAGAACACCTTGTGATTTGAGCAGTTGTGATTTTTTTTAATTATTATTTCAAAAAGCAGGGTACAAAAAGCCCAGAAAAACATACTCACACATTGAGGGTTGGTAGATCACCAAACAAACCAGAAGCAGATCTTCTCTTGAAAAGAAATAAGAATTCCTGAAAATTTACTTTTTCTTCACTGTTCGTATACCACCTAGAACTATTGCAATGATGCTGAGGGTTGACAGACAATAACATCCAAAGGAATCCTGCAATTAACTTTAAGGGCCATTTATTCACTCACAGTTTCAAGAAAAAGGTTTCCATATAAAGTTCTTAGCTTTTCTATAAAACATAGAAAAGAACTGGCACCAAAGGCATTGTCTGGATCCACACAACCCCCTCGCATAAAGCATCAGTAGGTAAAGCAAAATGAATAGATACAGCAATACAGCACTTTTACATATATTGATTCCCCTAATGTTTGGTCAGGTTGGCAAAGAGTGGTTTTGTTAGAGGAAGCTGTGCATTTCCATGTTCCAGCCTCTTGCACCGACAAGTATGCCACTAACACCAGTTACTGTCCTTCCAGACCCCCCCTCCTCCCTGTATTTACCAGCTGGCCCAGCAGCTCAGCTGCTCCTCCTCTCCTAATCAACTCACATTTGGGTTTTGTTTCTTCCAGGCTTCTTGCTTGAATTTTTGCAGCTGGCACTTCTTTCTTCCTCTATAGCTAGATGCTATCAGGTGGTGTGCGAGAGATCCATCAGCAGCCTCCGTCATCTGACTGTGACCTACAACAGCTAAGACACCTGTATACCTGGGCCTTGTCCCGCTGCCACACTAGAGAGCTGCTGTCCAGATGCAGCGCCCATTTTGAACATCTAAACCATGCCAAAGCCAGTGAGTCCTCCTACAAACTGCTCATGGCTCTACACCAGATACCGTGATATGTGCTCTGAGGTTGGAAAGTCTCAGGAAGGAGTGTTCACGCCCCCTTCTACTAAAGGAAAAAATGAAATAGAAAAGGGGAAGGGGAGGAAGATGGCTGATTTTTAAGAATCCAATCTGACCTCCCACAGCAAAAATAAAGCTTCACGTGCAATAAATACCCTGGCACTAGTGTGCAGTGCACAGCTAAAAGAATGCTTGAGTAAGAAGTTTCCCGGTTATTTGTCAGATCAATCACTGCAAGAGGCAACAACAGGGTTTTACTGACATTTTCATATTGCAAATAATTTTTATTATATTCCCCCATGTATTCCAACAGCTGTGCTAGCAATGCCCTTGGTAACAGACTTCAGATTCTCCAATTTCTTTGTATCTGCTATGTTTAGATTTGTTGTTCAAACCTCTTGATCTGACTATTGGCACGACTCATCAATTGTTGGCAGCATATTATTATAACTAATCAGCATCTTACAATTAGAGACAATGGCTTCTGAATAAAATTAGTTGACTGGAATCCTTTTTGAGCCAGTCAGCAGTAGCCATTAGAAAAAAAGCTTTACTATTTCTAATTTTGTGTTATTGATCCAAAAATGCTAGAGATAAAACACTGCTGGAAAACTTCCTGGAGATTATGTCAATACACACTGAGTATTAATACAATAATTTTTAATAAGCCAGACACAATGATTCATCCTTTTTAACATGTGCCTGGACTTTGGAATTACCTGTTATGGTTTTCATATCACTATTTATACTAACTGAAAAGCTTACCTTTCTCCCAAAAAATTAATTCTAAGGTTTAACAGGAAAATTCATCCTGGCCTGAGCAACAGTTGTCCGAGTAGTTTCTTTAAGTGTCCAGATGTATTTGACTTTGCAACCACGCAGGCAACTACATGTATGAACTCTGAGATCTGCATTTTTGGCAAGTTCCGCTATGCTGCAATTTGTTCTTGATGTAGCTTCACAAAAGAGATCAGTCGAAGCAGCCTATGGACTTTGCTGCCTTGGGCGCCGGTGCCCAGCATAGCCCGTGAGGAGACTGGAGTGACACACTACACCAGTGGAAGCTGTGGCATCTGGGGAGAGGCAGCGGCCTCCCGCTTTGGGCACGCTCTGAACTCAGGTTAGCCAGGAGCCCTGCCTTCGTTCAAAGGCCACGCGCTGCTGAGTGGCATTTTGCCTGCGAGAGGCAACATTTCAGCTTCCAGCATTGTTTACGGGCATGTTTCACCTATGATTTGGCAAAGCAAATTATCTGGCACACCAAAAAGGTTGCTAACTCCAGGTAGAAGCTATTTTAAGATGCTTTTATGCCAATATAATTTTTCCATATTTCCATTTCTACTAGGGAACAATTTTTAGCTCAATGAAAAGAAAAATGTTTCAACCTGCTATCTTTTCCAGAATAAGATTATTGAGATGGGAATTAAACCAGTAGCTCTATAAAAAAAATCTTTGCAAGCCCAGCATACCAAACAGTACCTTCAGAGTGCCAGTGAACTTTAATTGATGGCATCACCTTTCCCAACAAGGCAGGAAACCTTCAAAAAAACCACAGGAAGTCTGAAATATCTCATATTTCAACAGTTTGCATTCGACAGTGTTGATTATTAATGCCCTCCTTTTAACTCCTACTCATATAGGAGAATTTGCTCTTAGCCAGCTTACACGGTATTAACTTCATCTACAGGCGTTCCTGGCACTCTCTGATACCACGACAACCCAGGGCTATCTACAGTCTCCACATCAATGTGGGTTGTCACTCTGCAGATCAGCCTCCCCAGACCAGTGTCCTGAGACCACATGAGTTTTAAATGCCTGCAATGATCAGTCATGTTCAAATGATAGCACAGGAGCAACAAGAACATGAAGCCTGTCGCTTTTTCTTTTTTTTTTTTCCCCCTCCCCCCTTCAAACGATGTCATTTAAGCTCTTTTTTCACTCTAGTCTTTGATGGTACTACAGAACTCCACAGCAGGATGATGAAAAAAGGTACAGCCCAATCCTGGACATACCTTGCTGCAAAACACAGAAGAACACATTATGCCACGCTACTCATTAGATCATCAGGACATCTTCCTGGGGGTTTCACACTGCAGTGCCACTCCTGTGAGAGGCTGAGCATCTTCCCTGTTTTGGGAGACTCACAGTCCTCAGGGACTTACCTATACATTATGTAAAATTTATCTCTCCTTCCCACGTGCTGACTTAGAAAAAGGAAACAGAATGGACATGGTTGAGGTGCAGGGAAAATACATCACATTAGTCTTAACAAATGGCAGATTCAGGAACAGGCACTTGGGATGTTAAGATACTGTTTAAATGAAGAGAGAAAAATAAGGCCAGAAAGGCAGTAAGTGGACTTACATCAAGTCATAAACAAGCAGAAAACTAGAAAGCAGGTTCAGACTTTAGACCAAAAATCGTTTTAACAACCTCACAGTAATAAAGCACCAGACAGCAGGATTCACAACAGTAGCATCAATTTTATCCTGAAAGGCTTTCCTGTCACTCAGTTACTACCAGTACCAGCCAAACCCCAAGCCATGATTGCAATATATCAGGGTGAGTTTTCATGTGTCAGGCTTGATCTTTTACAGGTATTCTTTTCCTGGCATCTCCACGTAACCATCATAACCAGTTTACAAGAATACTGATGCACATGAATTTAGTAGTGCCTCAGTCTTTTGCAGGATCCAACACTCGTAAAATTGCTATTTCCATCCTAAGCCCAAGTCCATCGCTCTTCCGCACCATATTTTCCACTTCCTTTACTTATTGGTTCCAAATCTAAGAGGCCAAAGCGGGTGGGAGGGAGGAAGACCACCTCTTCCAAAACATCCTCTTTCCAAGCAAGAGCAAGCTGCTTGGATATGGACAGTCCAAGCAGTTGCTCAGGCTAAACAAAGACAGCTTCCTTGATGAATACATGACAGCACAGGATTTCAAATGAGCAAGGAAGTGCTGGAAGTGAATAAATAATTCAATAGGAGAGATAGCAAGTGTGCCATTCAGCTAAGATTTATTTTATTACGAAAGAAAAAGGCTCACTGGAGATTATGGGAAAACTTTTTGGAGGACAGCTATGCTAGCAGCTGATGATTTGTGCAAGGACTGCATTGGTTAACTTTCATTTCAGTGCTGTTGACAAAAAGCAGCTGTTTACACGCACAGCTGCATGTTCTAAAATGTTGCACTGTTGCCATGAGCACCACCCATGGGGTCCACCATGTCCTGTACAACAGTAATTACATACTGGGTTCCCTTGAGTTCAGAGGAGATCATTCTGCTAAGCTTTGGGAGAGATAATAACTGTTACAGATTCAAGCCTAAACAAATCAAGTTAATAGCTTTTTTGGAAAGAGATTTTAAATCAAACTCATACAGGTAGCAGGCTTATGTTCAAACCCAACATCTATGCAGCAGAATACATCATCTGGTGACACTGTTGTCCTCTAAAGAGCTTTTCTGTAATTTCCAGTGAGCTTTCAACAGCTTCTTCGTGGGGAATAAATCTCAGCCACCAACACATGGTTAGCCTTTCTGCCACTGACCCCCTGTGAGGAAATGAACCAGAACTTCTGAAAGGGTTCAGAACTCCCCATGGAAACTTCCTTTTTCTTCCCATTTTGCCGTCTTGTTTCCACCTGTCTGCGTATTGTGCAGTCTCTTCTGATGGCACTTAGCACAAGGCCTTGTGTTTCTTGGCCAGATTCTTCTCTTGTGTACAGCAACACAAATCCAAACAAACTATTATATCAATGAAGTTTGTTCACTTTGAGAAGTGGATCCACTTTTAGCTCTAAAGAATTGCCAAAGTTTGGAGTATTTTCAAATTCTAGCAGAGAGATTAATTCCTGAAAGCTTAACTAGATTAACTAAATAGATTAACTCTGTAGACATTTATCGCTCAAGCCTATACTCCATCTCTTTCTTTCAGTAATTACTTGTCTCCCTAGAAGAAAGATTTTGAGGGCCAGTCATTCCAACGAGGGGTAATTAATTTGTGTCTGGTCTTTGTCAAGAAGCAGCAATGAAGTCCCTGCATTTATCCTATTGAAATGATTCTACTAAGCGTATCTTTTAATTTTCAGGTGAATACAAGGTGTTAAGTTTCAATGGTTACAGATTTCAGACTGAACGTGCCTAATCCAGCCAAACAGGAGTCTACTGCCAAAGGGGTGTCTGTCTCCCCCACTATACCCATTCCTTCCTAAATACTCCTACTGTTTCCCATTGACTGGATTGAGCAGTCGGGTGGCTGCAGTGCAAATCTTCGATCCAGCCGAAAAATAACACCCCCAAAAGTAAGCACAATTAGATTGGAGTTGACTCATCTGTCAGTTTCCTGACAGCAAGGTAAGATGAATTGTTGGGTTTGATGCACGGTGGAAGCAAGCAGCTGGAAGACTGGTACAGCCTCTTTCAAAAATCAGCCGCTATACAGCTAAGTTAAAACAATGGTTCCATATTGTGCTAAGCCACCAAATGGAGAGGAAGGGGAAGAGGTTTACAGCTTGTGGCAAGGGATTGAGGTCTGGCAGTAGGATTAGTAAGACTGTAACCTGATGAAGAGGTTTGCTTGTTTTTGCTGGGACAGGGAAAGCAGTAGGGAGGAGCTAGAGCAGGAGGATGAAAGAATCTATGACAAGCTGGTTAGCTACAGGGAAAGATGAACCTGTTAGCTTTAATTTTGGTCTAAGCCGTTTACATGAAGTAAAAACATTGGAGAATACACTTAAGTCCTGCGTATTCCCATGGAGTTGATCACAATTGCACTTGACGTATGAGAAATTCTGTATTAGAAAAAACAGCATTTTTTTAAAATGAAAAAATAGCAACTTCTGTATCTCAGTCAAATGAGACGAGGGTATCTTGTCATAAATATGCAGAATTGGAAACAGAATAGATGTATTAACGGGTGAGCATCAGAATTCAGAAACCCCCACTTCATCACAGAGACAAAGACCTCAGTGCTACAGATTCAAACTTATTCACACACCACCTGAGTATCTTTCTCTTCTCTACTGAAGAAGCTTTTTTGCTTTTCATGAAAAGGGGTGAGAAAAAGTCAATTATACTTGAATTAAAGATGTTACTTGACTATGAAAATTATGCCAAGAACCAAAATAAATAATCTGTTAAGGGGGGGGACGGGACGGAATCTTTACCTTAACATCTTTATGACTCCACCTGTTCTTGTGAAGAATTTCTTTCTGCTAATAGAAACTAGCCCAGGATTCTCTTCAGGTTTTCCTACCTGCTGGTACAAATCTACTCTGTGCAGAGAACAATCTTTGAAGAGCATATATGATGCAAGGACAGATCCAAAGCATACTGGAGGACTTTCAGTTCCCGTGGAAGACTTTTGTGAGCCTGCTAGCTGCCTGGACTACTCTGAGACATGGTGTGACACAGGATAAGAGAGAGAAGGTCTCCAGGAGATCTCTCTGCTGTGCAGCGAGACGGTGATGAACTTGTTTTAACCTCAGGAAGTCACAGCAGCATAAACCTTTCAGTCTTGTTGGGCAAGACAACAGCAGTGACTGCTGCCTCCCTTTGTTACTATATTACCATGTGGCACTGTATGACTTTTTTGGGGGCAAGGCTGTTTTCAGCATTTCTATTGCTGTTCTCTCTAAGGAGCTCACCTAGGGCAGCTAATTCCTAGCTTTGAATCCAACAGAGCTATTCTGGCAGCACAAAGGCTATATTAGCCTCTAGGTACATGTTTTCCAACACCACCTTAGTTGGAACTCTGATTTATTTATTTCATGGTCAACAGAAACACTCAACCCTACCAATTCAGTTTAGCACAGGTGCAACTTTAATTTCCTCATTTCCTTGTATATATTCGTTTCCATTTCTATGCTAATTTGACTTTTCACTGTTCTTTAACCACAAGCAGCAGCCTCTTGAAGATTTCTTGTGCTGTTGTTTACTCATTTGCATTCAAGTGTTGTCTGTGACCAAAATACCCCCAAAGTGTTTCAGTGACTCCACTAGTTTTTCACTCATTCCCAAGCACCATCTTTCTCAGTGTTGTACCAGGAATGGATACTCCAATATCCGAGCTCATTGCTACAGAAGATAAGGAACAGGAATCCTGTGTAAATGAACTCCCTTTGGCAGGGTTCCCTTCGGCATTGCTGCAACAACTGGGCAAAAACCCCAGACAACTATGAGAAAGAGGCATCTGCTGTTCTTTTTTTCAATGTCAAAGCAATTTGTTAGAATTATTGACCTACAAATAGGAAGGGTTGCTGCTCTGCAAATGCCAGCTCTCCTCACATGCCCCCTTAGCTCTACTTCACTACAAACCCACTAGTTTTTCAAGCACTGGTATAATGAACAGTCTTGACAAAGCAGCATTTGCCTCACCAGTTCAAACCGCTGGTTACAGTGACTTCACTGCAACAACAGCCAGGTCTTCCCACTGCAGATACGTGCAGAAGCACAATGCATTTGCCACCCGAAGTCAGTCAGTCTGCGTGCACTCAGTCCTGGGCTCACAACTGCAGCCTAGCAGCGTCCACACGCAGCAGACTTGCCCTCCCTGCTGAATATGCTTCCCCAAATCAATAGTCTCATCAAGGCACCTGCTAGAGATGTTAGTCAGAAGGACACCCTCCTCATTAAGATCCAAGTTCTGCCCACAGCACCCTTCTCCATATGCTCATAGCAAACACCACCCCACAGCACCCAGCTTCCCTTCCTCGTCCACCCTGCTGCACCCCTCCTTGCCCGGCCGGGCAGCCCCCGCCTGCGGAAGGGGGCCAGGATACACAGCCAAGCCCCCTCATTAGCGCACTGCTTTCCTCCTCAGAGCCAGGGAGCCGAGACAGGTCAGCACTGTTTGTAACGGCACACGCAGCTGGAAACCAGACAGATCTCATTAGGCATTTACAAATCCGCCTTTAGAATTGAAAATGAAGCTCAAACACTGAAGCGGCTGCACCTTTGGCCAGTCTGGGTAAATTCTCAATTTACTCAGCACTTCGAAGAGCCTTACAAGCGTCCTGCTCAACATGCCATGGCACTGTGAAGGATTTCTTGCAGGCCTCCTTTGTTTAAATTTTCTTTATTATTCAGTAATGGGTCTGGATGCTCGTTTTCCAGATTGTTTCATGCTGCCGATCCAGGCTCCACTAACTACAGATTGACATTTCTTACTGAGGTGCAGGAGCAGAGATGCAGGGGATATAACCAGGCCTGGACAAGCACGACATATGCCACTTTAGATTTATATCCAGAAAGAACACATCCCCTTCAAACAAATCCCTGGTCTTTGCTTCAGAGGCATTTCTGAACATCAGGTAAGAAATGTTCTCTGCCCTTTTCTGCACTGACTGATGAGCTTACATGTTCTGAGCTGCACAGAGTCCGCCAAAAGGGCATCTCAACTCCCTTCTGACATACTAGCCATACACTGTCTGTGGCGTCTTTTCCCTCAGCCATCGCAGAGCAAGGCAGGCTGCCTCCCATGCTTAACTGCTTTCTTTAACAACTAAAAATTCCCTTTCAAATTCCATACAACTTGATCTTTTACCTTTTTCTCCAGCCTTTTGAGATTTTTGCTGTGCCCTTGATGTGAGACTGATAAGTATCTTCATGCTAGCATGATTTAAGATCCTTAGAATTCACATTTTATACCCAGTTCCCTAAACTAATTTAACTTCTTCATGCATTTTGTGAACTATCTATTTTTCAGCACTCCTAGTAAAGTAACACTTCTATTTAAACATGTTACATGCTGCTCCTTAATAATGCTCTTCAGCAAGCAGTTTAGGACAGGAAGACAGGACTAAGGATTTTCCTAGCCAAAACCGAACAGGGTAAACACGAAAAAAAAAAAGGGAGAAAGTTACATAGAAATCCCATGTTAATCAGCAAGTCCCTTTCACTAGAGTATGATGTTTAGACCAATAATAAAATGGCAAACAACAGAAGAAAAAGTTTTTACATATCTTCAGTTGACCTGTTTATGACCCAAGCACGTGCATGTTTCTGTGTATAAAAGGACATCTGTACAAAAGAAGGCAGAAATCAGACATGTCTGTTCACTCGTAACTAGCTGAGTATCCACATCCTTGGTTACACATCCATCACTGCCTAAACTTCCATTTGTCATAGTTGATCAGCCAGCACTACATTATACTGAAGGAAATAACTGGTTTCCTGAAAATGGCTATTTGAGTTTAATGGTAACTGTTCTATATCCCAGGGGTATTATCACTATTGCAGTCAGATTTCTACAATTAATTAGTTCATCTTCTGCCCTTGATGATTACGTGGCACTTCTCCATGGCAACATTGATTTGTGGAGTTTAGTTTCATAAAGAGAAGAAACCCACAAACCCTCAGATTTCAACATAGCTGGCAACACCAGCAGCAAGAGCGCTCAGGCTGCAAATCCTACGAGACAGTAGCTGTTTGTGTAACTTCTGCTGTGCTTCAGCGATTGGCAGGTTTAGCACTGACTGGTGCTTAGCTGGCCCTCTGCTACGGGGCTTGCAGCTCATTAGTCATGTGTTGACTCATTATTTCAGGCATGCTAGAAAACCAGCCAAAAGTAATGGCATGGGCTTTACAACTTTTCAGGTTCCATCCTCATCTAAACAGATCTGGGGAGGTGCTGCCATTGGTTTCTCATCATGTTACAGTGGGATTTGTTTTAAATTTTCCCCATTGCCTTGCTCGATCATGCCTCTAACACCTACTACTTTGTAGTAATAATAAGAAAGAGCACCTAGGATTTAGACTGTTTTCCATGTTGGAAGATCCCAAGATATTCTGTACATTTGGTGAAGCACATTCAAGACAGCTAATAACTTGCCCAGCAGTGAAATACTGACACCTCTGAGTTGCAGAGCAATACATGCTTAGCAGCAGACATCAAAGCCGCCACAAAGCATTAAGTTGACATAGCAAAATCAGACAGAATTACCATGACTATACCTTGGCTGGAAAGAGTTATTGATGCCGAAAAAGCTGTAAGTTACCAGTATTTTCTCATTCTTCAATGAGTCAGGGACCTATTGCTATTTTGTAAGAAGCCACAAAACCCCAGGAGAGTTAACAAGCAAAATGAGAATACTTACTGGGGAGTCAAAAAACCCAACCCCAAATCCTCATCTTCAAGCAAATTTTGCCTCCATTGTACAGGGCTGCTTCAACATGGGGATTAGAAATGCCTACTCAGTCTGTTCTAGTCTGGCTGTCAACATCCCCCACTGAAGTTTTTCCTCTTTTGAAAAATTAAGCGGAGCAGGGACAGAAACCTTGCTTTCTCCCCACCGGAGAGCTTAAGGAGGGTGGTGGATTCTCCCTCTTATCTAGCAAACACCTCTTTATGTGTATAAAATGACACATCTCTGCCAGGAGAAACCTTCCCATTTCAGAGTAGTCCTTGGCCTTGTAGCTCCTCTCCCCCCCGGCAGGGGAAGCCACAGAAACCCAACAGACCCTTGCAGGGCAGGCTAACCCCTGGCTCTTCCCTGGATGTACCTCTTGATGATCTTTAGAGGTCTTTTCCAACCTTAATGATTCTATGATTCTCTACTGTGCAAAACGCCAGTGGGGTGGGGGAGCTCATTTGGTCCCCCTGTGCACTGCCAACAGTGGAGCTGTCTAAATGAGTTACAGTAAAGCAACAGGGTTTCAGTTTCTGCTGCATGCTGTTGAAGTCAAGTCTCATCCAAAGACTTCATTGCTGTTACAACTACCAACTTCCCATCCCTGTTGTTGGTGAACACGAAGTATCTATTTCAGACGCGAAAATCAAACTTTAAAAGCAGCACAAATCATTAACTACCCTCCAGACAGCAGGTCCCTTGGGCAGGCCACAGCAGAATGTCAGGTGGGAGCAAAGAGGCAGTTACATTTTTGGCAATGCCTGACTTATTTAAGAGCAGCTTACCAGCCAGCACCACAAGCAACGCCCAAAGAGCTCACCGTACTAATTGGTAGGATTTCAAGTGCACTAGAAGTCTGCTCTGCAGGACTTCCTGGGCACTCTGATGGAATTAATTTCATCCTACTGCCTCAATGTTCATATTATGTATCCTCCTCCTACAAAAACAGCATTTCAAATAATTAAAGCCAGGTTAATTACTCTGCCAGCCACTGGGAACACTTCCAATGCCACCACATGTGGCAAAGGAACCCCATGCTGTTAAGGAACCCCATGCTGTTTCCCATGTGTGTGGATGGAAAAAGAAAAAACCTCTTCTACATTTCAACAAATAACACTACTAACTAAAACGTGGACGTTGTGTGTGAGATTGGATGGGGTGTTTGGTATGACATTCGAAAGCCTAAGGAACAAGTGTTTGCAACAAAGCGGGACAGAGGCAGGCTCAGGAACTGTGTGTCTCTTAGGTGGTTACATCCCATAGTCTGGCATTACTGACAGCGCTCCACTTTTTTAACCCAGCCCGGAGAAGGGCAGGGGAGAAATACAGCTGCTCTGTACAGATGCACAAAGAGGAGATAACAACGACACCAGAAAGGAAAAATTCAAACTGAGGACAATTCATCTTAAGAGTAAATAGTATGGATTTATCAAATATACCTGTAAGCTGGAAACCAGGAGGTCCCTAGCCAACAGAGCTATCAGGTGTTTAAATCGTCTTTCACAAAACAACAGCTTTACAGATGAAGCAATGCCAGCCTGCAAAATTGAGTATAAGAGCAACTAGATGTGACAGCGGGGAAGCTTACTTTCACAGCCTAAGATATCCTTCTAGTCTTACTCTTAAGTGCTCCATGTTCCCCGCAGATTTCACTGGGACATTTTTCACATACCCACCTCCCCCAGTCACCAACATCTCAGAGCTCAAGCGTTTGTCAAAACAGGGAAATGGGTCGCCTTCTAGGCTTTTGATCTACCCTTCGTCTAAAACAGGATAACGAAAGCACTTAGCTCTCTGGGAAGCGTGATCACTACTTATGTACATTTTCTACAGATAAAATATCTAGGAGTACATAAAAATTCAAAGTTGCAGTAAGCACTTTGTAAGACTTGAGGGGTACCTAGTGCAAGATCTGCTAAACCTAAAGCAACAAGTAGCCCGCGTTCTCTCTGATTTCATTTATAGCTTGGGTAATTCAGCAGCCATGCTTTAATTTGCTGCTGTCAATTCAGACAGCATTTTTCCCCAGGCTCACAAATGTTACCTAAGTGAGTTTCCAACAGAAGTCTGCTTAGACATTCAGATGTTTAACTAGCAATATCAAACTAATCCTTGTCCCTCTTTCACTGTTCCTCACATCATTTACAAGCTTGTTTGCACCGTCAGTTTCAGACAGCCTTACTAAAGTCTGGGAACAGCCATCTCCATTGCTAGCATTACAAGTGTGATGGAAGTGTCTACTTTAGACTGAGCCGCTAACCCAAAGCGGCAAACAGCACTTTTGAACTTTCTCTTTCCTTGCCGGTCAAGACAGCAGAAGACCAAATCTTGTATTTTCAGAAACTGTGGAGTGGATCAACAGCTAAGAAAAGAATAAAAAGCACAGTTTAAAATTATACAGTTCTGAAGTGGACCATGCCTCCCCCTTGACTTAATTATTTCTGAAGCCAAATAATTCACTATTTGTTACCAAACCCCACTGTGCTGCTTTCTGGGGTCGTTTTCAGGGAGTGGGGTATGGGAGTGTGTGTATATAGCACATGGCTTTTTTTTTTTTAACTAAACTTGGTGCACACAAAGAGGTTTATCAGTCTGTCAGTCCTGACACATAGCAAGCCATGTCCTTTTTCACTCGTAACCCTTGACCCTCAGCATGACTTCCTCCTCCATAAACCCTGAATCTGGGTGCTCCAGTGACTCTGAGAGCAAAATCCACCTGTGTCTTAACCTAAGCAGATTACATTCAAGTTCTGCCAAAAGGGAAGAACGCTTGCAGGACAGCAGAGAGAGTTCACTGTGCCAGGTTGCTTTGCCTTTCAAATACCTTCCCCTTCCAGATCTGAACACGACAATAATCAAGCAGATTCCAGTATAGCGGTGTGAAAGATCACGTTATTGTACAAGGAGTTTTATATGCCTATCAAGTTAGGGAGAGCTTCCTGAAAACTGGGAAAAATTGCATAAAAAGTCTTAGTTACAAATGAATTACCCAATAAAAACCTGTGACAAATGCAAAAGACCAGTTAGATTAATAAATCAATTATCTTTACCAGACATTACCTGTTACAAAGCTACAAGTTACAATAAGCCACGCTATGTGATGACTTGCTAAAGTGATCCTGTCCTTACAACAGAATTTATGAAGAAACTGGAGCAATAAAGTGTGAATGCATCATTGCTCCTTTTTCCACCCACAAATAATTAGTGGTGTTTTGGTTTTTTTTTTTTTGTTTAAATAAAATGTTTGAACTGGAGCGGGTCTCTGGAGATGATTAAGCGGTATTAAAGGCACTATTTAGAGACTGAGCTCATCTTAAGCTGCACCTACCACAACTGTCTGGTTTGCAGACCACCTTTGATTCATTACCATGGCAGCAAAAAGTGAACCATGACCCTGCAGAGTGACAACAACTAAACCACAAACCCACAGGGTGACCAAGCACACAAGGCAAATTTTCACCTTGTAAGAGTCAACATTTTTATCAAGTTTAGTGATCGCTACCCATTGTAACTATACGCACAGTACTCAGGTATTAAACCAAATATATAGTGGGATTCAATCCCTCAGTTACAGAAGCTTAACTTGATCCGTATGTTAAACACAGGAACCGAGAAAGCAGAGAGCAAGTGTTGGCCTCTGCAGAAAAGTATCTGGGGGCCCTGGTGACTGACAACTTGGACGTGAGTCAGAAGCGTGCCCTTGCAGCAACGAAGGCCAGCTGCCTACTGGGCCATACGAGTAAGAGGGTAGTCAGCAGATCAAAGGAAACGATTACTTCCCTTTCTCTGGATTTGTGAAGCCCCACGTGGAGCACTCTGTCTAGCCTTGACCCTCCCGACACAAGACAGTGGTTGCCAAGTCTCCTGCAGTGACTAAGAGTGACAAAAAATTCCAGACTTCCAAAATGAAGCAAGTATACAGTTGAAGCTAAAGTAGGACACTTTTTTCAGAAAACCTTCTCCCCATCTGTAAATTCAGTCCATCAGTTCAGTCTCCAGAGGCTATTCTGGCACCATATGTAATTCTATCTGAGAAGAGCATCCTATCGGTCTTTCCTGCATTCACCAAGATGATCTTCGTTCTTTTTTAAGCAATTCCTTAACTATTCAGTGCATTTTTAGTCACTTGGGACAGCAGGCAACTGCAAAAGAAGTAGTCCTTTAATTACATTCGCACCCCATATGGTTAGCTTCAAAGGCACAGGAGTAGAGTCAGGACTGACAGCCCATCTCAGTGTTTAGCAGGGACTTGGGGGATGAACACTGCGTTCAGCACGGCACTCGCTGGTGAGATACTAACCAAACCCACCTGCTATCCTATCAACTTCAGAGACACTTACTGGGCTGTCTCACAGCTACTGTACCTGTGACAGACTACACCACACAGACGAGCATGTTTCAATGCACAAAGAGTCTGTTGCAATACCATTTTCAGCTGCTGAAGGTGTCCCATCCTGATCCAAAAGGCTCGTTTTCTTACCTCGGTTCACCCTTGCATCCTAAGACGTATTCACACAAACAAAGGGAGAGAAGCAGCATTATCAACAAATGTGTAACTAATGAGAGATGTGTTCTCCGGCTAGACTATTACTGTCATATATCAGCAAAAAATCCACTGGAACAAATTCAGAAAATGTTCTGACTTATTAGGAAATATCACAGCTGAATACATTTCTGAGACACAGCTACTAAAGGCAAAAACATGAGTGAGGGAGGATACTGATGATGAACACAAACTTGAAGCAGTACAGAAATAAAACTGAAACTTATTTCCCTTCCAGGACATTTTTTTCCTTGTAATCTGACAGGCAGAATTTGCACAAGACCCTGAGATGCAACTAGGCTTCACTTCACAATAAAACCATGTATCTTCAGATTTCACAAAGGCTAAAAGGAAGCCTAAGTTCTCTTGAAAACGCTTAACATCAGCTCAAATTAGAATTTCATCTGTGTTTTTTCAAAGGTTTGCAATTTGGGAAACAAAAAGGTGTTTCTGTTTGGTCTAAGCAACTTCACAGTACAGGCAGTGTTCTCTCAAATAGGAAAAAGCAGGGAAAAGCTATGCTCAGAGACAAAATTCACTTGAAAGGGTGGAGCAGCATTGCATCATGATGGTCATATCATTTTATATTCCTCTATATCTTATAACTGAGTGCACAAATGGAAAACCATGCAATAGTTATGCCAGGCAAATCACAGACCTAACAAGAGTAGCAGTATTGATCACCTACATGGCAGTAACTGTCAGCTTTCTTCTGTAACTATCTCTACAGGCCAACAGGGAAAGAAACCATAACTTTGTCCTGATATTTATTGTTTTAATTGAAGATAAATAAAACATATTATAGGTAGTTATAGCAATTAGCCCCATACATTCACTTACCACTTCGTGAACAACAAGCATTTCAATAACAGCAAAGCAGAGGGAAACATACAAAAAGCTACTTTGATACTTTTTGTCTAAATAAAAGACTTAAGTTTGAGGACTAGAGAGGGGAAATCCAAAGAGCAGAGCAACAGCTTACCTGTATTAATGTACTAACTACTCAGAGTTAAATGCATTTTACACTTAGGTTGAATTCCATCTTTTATCCCTGGACCAGCTGACTTCAAATGGTGACTTTCTGGAATTCCAGCCTTACAGAAGAGCTGGCCTTGCTGGCCTTTGAGTCTGTATAAATATCCAGAACTTTTCATTCATCTGCATTTACAACACAAGTGTGTGCTTATGCTGGTATTAGAGTCCAACACACACGAAAAAATATCTGAGAGGCCATATTATGCTGTTACTTTATTTATGGGAACATTCAGTATTGAAGACGCTTATTTGACAGCTTTCAAAGGATTGAAGAACATTTCTAATGAAGAGAGCCTGATTATAATTATTTCCTGATACTAATCAGGCTGAGATACAAGCTCTTTAATAGAACTAAAGCTATCCTGAGATAGAGCAAGTGCTATCTAGATGCACAGTAGTCCTCAACAATCACTATTCTCTTTAGCCTTACTTGCTAAGTGCTCCAGTAAAGCACAGACAGACTTCAGTGATAGCCTTTAAAATAGGCTTTTGACACTCGTGTAGAAGCACATACCAGCTTCCTACTTGGTCAGTTTTGGGTGTTTTTTTTTTCTTCTTTTCGTTTCAGTTTGCACCAAATATTGCAGGATCTTCAGAAAATATCAGGTATGCCAATAAGTCTAAATCAATTGTCATTACGAACAAATACACTCATTAAATGCACAGACATATAGAAAATACAAAGGTCAGTAAAAAGACTTCAGACTCAAAGTCAAAGGGAAGGGGAGGGGAGGGGATATTAAAAAGCCCTAAATAGAGGGCTCTTGTTTAGGACTTGTTAATTATGTCAGTTAAGCTTGGACAACAATGTCTGATCTTTCAAAACGAAATTTCTATCTCCACGGAAAGAAAACAATGCTTAGTTAAATTCAGAGGAGCAGCAAGCCTATCTTTCTAATAGGAAGTAGTAAATAAGTTTCAGGGAAAATATTAAAAATATTTAGATTTCCTAGAGGATTCCAAAATTCTAGTTATAAAAGCCAGCAAATACTTCGTGTTGGAGTGTGCTATTATTGGTACAATTAAACTTGCAACAAATGCATAGTTTGTGACAGGGAATGATTGGTTTCCTGACCTACATCAACCAACATGCACAAAGGGGCAGAGAATCTTGTCATATGCAAATTGTGTGTAGGAAGTTTAGAAGAATTTTCTTTCACTTACTTCCCTGCATCTTTTAAAAAAAAATTATTACTGCGTGGTATAAATGGGTGCTATGAAATATTTTTATTTGGATTAGCAGCAACTCGGCCAACTGGAGTTAGGGTGACTTCAAGGTATGTAATCCCACTGTTTGCAAAGTCTGGCATATCTATACCTGGGCATAGAATGGTAAGGGCCCAGCTTCCCAGACTCTTAGCCAAAATATCCAGAGTAACACAGTGAGCTCCCATATAAACTGCATTAAGTATAGCACTTAATGTGGTCATTTCAGATTCAGATTCGAGTTTACTTGCGTATCACCTGGGTGGTTTTTCTCCTTTTTACTTAGTGTTCTCAGGAACGGGAAGACACAAATCGTATGTATTCAAATTAAGATGCTATCTGAGTATTAACATTATGCTGTGAACTGTTCTGAAACATCAACAGCAGAAAAAACCACTAATACCTTTATGATTCCATGTGGTTTCATAAGGAAGCTCCTCCTTCTAATGCATGTCAGAACTATTTCAGGTGGTACTTCTCTAATGGTGCTGGAGTAGGTCCAAACCAGCTCCGAACACTTTCAGGGCATCCATTAGCCTGCTAGTACATAACCATACTCTGGTCGACCATAGTTTCTTTAAATCAACATCTCAGAAGTGCACCGACATCAGTTCCTTTAACTCTAGAACATCAGCATTTAAAAAAAAAAAATCCCCAAAATACTGCTAAAAGTGTCAGCAGGGGGGGATGAGGGAGGGAAGGGGCAAGGGGACAAGCAGGGAAAAGTCCAGAATCAAATCTGGTACCAACTACAACTGCTGATGTCAAGAGGACCTGAACTGCAGCAGAAGCCCTTCTGCTGAAGTTACTAGGCAGCCTAGCAGAAGAGGAACAGGCAGTTCAGCAAGAGAGCTGAAAGTCAAAAGCTGCAGCGAGCATCTAGAGCATTCATTCGTCTCCATCTGTGTGTCTCCATTCCCACGGCTTTGTCTTCAGACACAAAAGGCTGATGACTTTTTCAGACAAAGGCTTGCAAAGTTTTGAATCGTCTTCAGACAAGATCGCTTATATTCTTGAAAGAAATACTTTTATCTGAAACCTGAAGTTTCCATCACAAAGGGAGCCAATGTCACTACTTGCTATGCTTATTCAGTTGCAGTTTAAGTTGTTTCCTACTTTAAGCTGCCACTTTGTGTTCTGGGATCTTGACAGCAGTTTATTCCCCCCTCGACCCGCCCCCCACGTCTTTTTAAAGAGAACTGATTTTCTTAGTTAATTCAAAATTACTGACTTATTTCCCAATACAGTAACCCAACTACTTACTGTATAATCCACACTTTTGGATGCAAGTATCCACTAGGCATTTTATTTCACATTGATATCTATGGGGTCAATTACACCCGCTGTGCAAATCATGCACTCAGGCCTGATCAGTGACACTAGAAATTCAATTATCTTCAGCTTTCTAGTTGAACCTGTGATGGACTAGGGGAGAGCTATGCAGCTATGTAATCTGTATACAGATCCAACCTTAAACAGATGGTGAAACTTGGATGTGATTTCATAGTAACACATTTGAAAGTGACAATTCTCAATCTCTGACTCAAAACTGTGGCTTTTCGATACCCTACTATACCCTTCAACATTCAGCTAAGTA
Organism: Fulmarus glacialis; assembly: GCF_000690835.1. Classification (NCBI taxonomy): domain Eukaryota; kingdom Metazoa; phylum Chordata; class Aves; order Procellariiformes; family Procellariidae; genus Fulmarus; species Fulmarus glacialis. The sequence continues at coordinate 44,389 of NW_009195819.1, read as the reverse complement.
GCATCAACATCCAAACTAACCAGATTCCTCCTGCTATTAGGACACATCAGAAACTGAGGAGCTTTCTAGACAATTATCACCTTTGGTTTATTTAAAATGGTTTCAGAAAACTGAAAAGTCAGTCACTGCTTTGGCAGAGAATACTATTTTTGTTGATTGGTAACACTACTTTATTATGCTAGAGGCATAGACCTCATTTCTACCATCAGGAGGTCAAGATATTTTGTCATGAAATCACACTACGGAACATGCTGTCGTCCGAAAAGCGGATTCGTGCCCAGCGTGCAAGTAACCAATTCCACACGCTCAGGAGAGATAGTTTTATTCAGGCCTGGCTGCTCAGTGGACTTGCCACAAATCAAGCACACCTGGTCTAATCACCTTTCTGTTTATATCCATGCTTTATTTTAAGTTTCTCTTTTACATATTCATTAAATTTCCAAGAACTAATTATAATATTACATCATCCTAGACACATGCGCACTAAAGTCTTTAGGGTCTTCTTGAGGGTCTCGAGTAGTCTCTGGTGGTCAGTAGATAGTGAACTCTTCATGATGAACTCTTCATGAACCCTTCCTTTTTTTCTCTATAAGGTCGAGGTTTGTCTCCGAGCAATGTCTGGACCACGTTCATTTATGGTTCTTAATTTCAAGGTTAATCATTACTAGGGTCTAACAATGCTACACACCTGCAAACACAATACCTGCTAGTTACCTAACGCCTAAGCAACAAGTCTTCATTGTTTAGAATTAAAGAAGCAAGCAGTATGGAATAATAGGTACTGTAACAGACTGTACCTACTGCATCAATGCTACCTCACTAGCTATCCTGCCTCAAGAAAGCAACAGGCAAGTAGTCTAAATGATACCACCTTCTTGTATAAGCAGAGGGCTGTTTCCTCCAAACTATTACGTTTCATTCCATGTTTGCCTTTTGTCTTGCTTACTATGTCATCTATCACCTGAAAGTAAAGTGATTTAACCATTTGGGATGCTGCATCTTCATTTTTCCAGCTATAAAGAGGATAGCTGATGTTGAAAAGTTTCCCATTTTCCACTTTGAAAATTTCTCAAACACATACATCACACATACATACATATACCACATCCTTCACGCCGTTATAGACCATAAGAGAAAAATATTTATGCAACATTGAATCCCAAGCATTTCCATACAGAGTCAAAAATTAGTTAACACTGTCCTGAGAAGCCAGAGCATAAGGATAAGAGACAAATACAGTACAACACAGAACCTATTCTCCATCTTAGAAATGCATTAGCTATTTTCTCCTTAATAAAGCCATAGCTAGGTATATTAGTGGGAAATATTTAGTCAAGAATATAAAGAGAAAGGAAATCCTAGGGGAGAGATTATTGCTTCTCCCTGCTGGAAAAAATGAGGTATGAGATGACTGGGCAAAGAAGAACGCTATGGATGTAGAAGGAGCAAAGGAGGAGGGAAGGGATTGGAGACAGACAAGCTGCAGAATTAACAGAAACAAAGAAGGATTTTTTAAGGTGTCTGAGACCTTTTCAATCTGAATTGCTTCAATTAATAACCCTGAATGGAACTGAATGAAACACACTGTGAATCAGTAAAGCTCCCTTTTAAAGAACAGAAATGAGGCAGATCCACGTTGCAGAGGGCAGGCAGGAGAACTTGCAGGTTCTGGTTTATGTAAAGGCTAGTCCATCCAGTGTACAAAGTCAGAGGACACCAGGGGCTTTGCTGGCTGATCAAATGAACAATCCCACAATGAGAGATTCTGGAAAGTCATCTTTCTGTCCAGACACGAGCCTTGATAATGGCCACACCAACTCTGGAAAATTAGAGGCTGCTCAACTTTGTTGTATGTAGATACATCTGTGCCATATGGCTTAAGGCATCGAATCCAGCCAGGAAGAATTCCTGATGTCCAGGGCAGGGGGGAGCAGTAAAAGCAGATGGCTTGACTTTTTAGTTAAAGGTAGTGAGACTTTTAGGGCCCGATTTTTTAGTAACCAATTTTAAAAGTGCTACACAAAACACATCCAAACACATGAGACTTTTTGCCTTACCCAATATTTGTTATTCCTTATTAATCCAGGGCTTCCAGCAACATTCCTGGCCACAGGAAATGGATCCAGCTGATGGTAAGTGACACATTAAGACAAGTCACAAGCATTAGTAACAAAGCACTGTACCCAGAAATGATGCAAGTCTTCCTCAGGCAACCTTAAGCCTTTTGTCCATTTGCTTAGACTACCTGGATGAACCAAACCACAAATGATGCTATCTAGTCAATCTGGATTTTAAAGCTACCTGGATCAATACAAAGGCATTTTATTTGCCCACAGCAATTTCTCTCTTTCCTCTCAATTCATGTCAAAGAAGGAAAGAACTTTGTTAGTTGTGGGATAAAACTTAGCTTCAGTTTTTATGCTTAATAGGAGCAGTCACATCAGTAGGTGAAGTCTGGTCTTGAAAGCACCAATTTAGTCAAACACAAGACAGAAATCCAACTGCTCTATGTTTTCATCTACCGCACTTGACAAGGAATTCAGCTTTTGTCACAAGTACTACCTAAAAGTAATTATTCCAAAATTACTACAGCAGTTCAGAAAAGTTACTAGATCTGTGGACTCTTTTTCTGGCAAGTACAATATACTATGGTGACAGGAGAGAGCACACTTAATCTTTTAATAGGTGTCTGTCTCTCCCTTGAGCTGCCAGCAGGCAACCGGTAGGACTGAAGCACCTTTTGTTGGTACACTGCTGCATTGCACATGACCTAATACTGCAGGTAGCCATAAATCAGAAGGAAAGACTTCACTTTCTGAAGTTTGTTATGAGCTGAATGGTGTAAACAAACAAATACTGGCCCAAAATATTTTGCTGTCAACTAAGGAGCTGTCAACTAAGCACAAAATATCTCACATCATACAGAGAACTATAAGACACTTATTAATAGGACAGGCAAGATGAAGTGGCAGGAAGATTGAAACTGCAGACACACCATCCCTAGAGACAGGATCTAATGCAGCAAGACCACTAGGAGCAAGATTTCAGAGATCTAAGACAGTAATAAACAAATAAAATTGAACATCAGGAAAAAAAAAAGACAGTTGAATCCTTTATAGCATCTCTTTTTGCTTATAATCCTTAAGTGATACAGCCAGATTATTATTTTCATATAGATGCAAAAATGAAGTTAATTCCCAGCATTTAGACCGAAGTCACATGGCACTGGATTGGAACCAGAGGCAGAAGTGGCAGACAAGGATTTAGCCAAAGATTATAAAGTTACATTAAGAGCAGTAAGAGTATCTGATATACTGCCACAGGCATCATAAAAACTCAGAACCCAATAAAGTAAGGTTTTACTAGAACAGGAACAAATTCAGGTGTGGTACAAGAGCAAATATTTAAACTTCTTCCTCTGGCAATCAGCATTAAAAAAGTTGTTTCCTGTAAATCTATGTTAGATTATAATTCTAATTTATCCCAGTGGAAGAGTACATTTCAAGTTGGAATATAATAAATCTGTGGCTATACTCAGTCAAATTGAAGTGACTTTTTAATATATTTAGTATACTCTACGCATTCTGTGTGTAGCCCTGCACAGTAAATTCAAATTCATCTAAGCTGGTGAGCAAGCTGGAGGCTACTTTGTCTCCAATTTGGTCTCAAAATAGTGAGCTAAATTCCAGTTGTACAGTCTTGACTACTAGTCACACAAAGGGCAGAAGAATCACAGCTTGACTTGTAGGCTCCTAAGTAGAATTTATTTTCTACTGGCAATTGAAGGATCTAGATTTAGATACAGCATAAAATCAACTCAAGTAAGACCACAAAACAAGACTAGGGAAAGCTGCACTGAGGGGTTGTCAGTGCAGATTAAAATGCCTAACACATCTCTACTTGGGTTTAACATTGTTTGAATAATTATTACTATGATTCACAATCTATTTTTCATGCATTTTCATTCAGTATCATTCAGCTAAAGGTATTAAGCTAATTACCAAGAACAATGACATACTTTTCAATAAATACAGAAATGTGAAATCTTTACTTTCTGTCAGAAAGGAACTCTGAGGTTTATTAGAACTTTGAACAAGTACTTTGACAAATAGGCTCCTTTACAAGTCCAGTTTTTGGCTAAGGATCAAATTATGGGCCTCTACTTTTCAAAGCAGCTGGTGATACTAGAAGCAGAGAGCTGAACAACATAACCTAAAAGTTCCCTAAACTTCAAGAGCCAAAGGTCTTACAGAAAGCACTCTCCACAATTAGGTCCTTTCACAGACTTGTTTTTTACCGAAGTCACTCCTGCTAGCAATTGCTCACTGCTTACAAATATTTTCAAAATAGATCATCTCAGTTACACAACAAGACAAAAAAAAAGGTTGGTAGGTTTTAATGCCACCGAATTTTCTAAGCTATCTACCTCCACATGGGAATAAACCAAAAATTTTATTATGTGTTATCCAGCTGAGATTCAACCACTCTTCATCTTTTGCTTTTTACTAGTTCTCACCACTTTAACAGTTTACCGTAACTTTTACGTATCTTTTTAGCATTTCATTAGAACATAACTATCTTTAACCACCTTCACAACAACTGGCCAGGTCATTTATGTCTTTCCACACCAAGCAGGTTCTTCTAAGTTTCCCCAGTACTCCAGAGATCTACACCACCGGTTGTATAAAACCAGGTAACATAGCTTTGGAACACCACTAAAAATGCAGGCTAGCTCGATTAATCTCAAACTTAATGTTTTGATGACATTGGCAAGATGTGTTAGATGTGCAAGCAGCAATGAAGCATTAGCTTTCCTATTGGAAAGAAATGTGTTTCCAAAAGCCAAACCCAGTCTTCCAATACTCTGGACACATACCACAAGTGGACAAAAAACCCCAGGCCACCTCCCACTAGGCAACTGTGCAGTTAAGAACTACCAAGGCCATTTTGGTTTTTTTTGCCTGGAGCTTTAGCTCTCCCAGTCAGTAATCTCTGAAGTGATCTAAGTAGTCAAAACAATTTCATCTGCTCTGTTACTACCTGTTACTATAGCACTTGCATGCAGAGCCTTCAAACACCACAGTGGTTCAGATAAGAGTAACTTCAGGTCTGTGGCATCAAAGAAGTTACTATATTTTAAGTATATAGACCAACACAGCATTCTGCACCCAAATTTGTATCACTCAGAGAAAGAAATAGCAGTAACACTGCCAGAAAGCAGCTAGAGTTAAGAACTCTGAAAGTGAAAACATTCCCTCTCTTCACGAATTATCACACCTTTTTATTGGGCTTTCCTTGAGCTGGATACCCAATACGTGAGATAATTTTGTGACCTAACAGCAGTAGTCCTTTAATAATCTCTTGGTAAGTGTTCTCCTTCTCTTAGTCAGTACATTTTGTTAGTTTTCCTTTGTATTACATCCACAAACATTTTGGATATATGCCAAACACTAAATCTTGTATTTTCTATAACTAGACTAGCTTGTAGAATTTAAAGATAACTGAACAGAGGACAATTTGCATTTATCAAAGCCAGAGATGAGAATTACTGCTCTTCCCCTCCATTCCTACCACCCTCAACAGTGATTTTGGGTGTTCAGTTTACCTAAGTGCTGGATTTTCACAAAGTACTATATGCTCCCTGTTAAATGAAACAAATGTTAGGAGGATATGTCATTTCAGCATCCAACACCGCAGATATTCAAAAGTGGCACTGTTAGGAAAAAACCACATGCTCTGCATATACAACCAGAGAGGAAAAAACTATCACCAAGAAAGTAGATGCATTTTCCATACTTTATGCAATCTTAAACCTAAACAACATATGAAAAGTTTCTATTTTGAATGTTTTTATTCAAATCAAAATACAAATACAAACATTTGAAAAATGTACAAAAATAAAAGAGGACATTTTCTACATCTTAAAAAAGCAGATCAAACTTACTTCTGTATGTGCAATCCTTTCTGTGGGAAATCCTAATGAGCAGACATTTTTCTGTTTTCTTCAGAGCATTCTATGCCAAATTCCCTCCCCCAAAATCCAGCCGCACTTAAGACTACAAGCAACATTTCAAAAAACCTAACACACTAAATGGCCCTGAACAGATTACAAAGAAACCATTTCTCACAGGCAATAAACATGATAATATATTTCCCTAATGATTTTAGGGCAAACTACATGTTGATGGGTAGTTTGCAATTCAAGCTTCTGTAGTTTGTTGATACATAACTTGGGCAACACAGTCGGACTACATTTTTTTAAGCTGTTTTTAGAAATTCAAAAAAGCAATTATAGCTTTGTTGATAGCATTCTTCCTTCCTCCCTCCTTCCCCCAAAATTTCAACTCTTCAAACAAAAATGTATCTGCAAATAAGAATAAAAAGCAGTAGAAGAGGTCTGAACCCAAAATAATTGTTTTTTTACATCATCTGCCAACATAATAGGAACTGAAATGATCACCTGCTCAGTATCACATTGTACTAATGAATGAAGTGGAAGCATTACCACAATAACACTGTTTTGAACCACCTTATAATGTATATCCAAATATTTTTTGCATGAAGTTTTGCTCAGTGATATTGATCAAATTATCTCAAGCAATATAGTTCATCTCAATGTTCTGTCATTCTATTTGCTTTAACATTTGTCCAAGACACCGTTTTCTTTTCATGTTCTGGCAGTAGATGTTTTTCGGAGCTGCAGTAATTTAAGGATAGGTGAGGCAATGCTTGTGGAAAGAGGTAGCTGCTTAAACTGACATTGGAAAAAATATTTTTGGGGCACACAAGCCCTTCTCTAGGTTTCAAATACAGCAGGAGGCTTTAAAGTTGAAAACAATTGCTCAGCTTACATGACGTGCTCAGTCCCTAAGACAAAAGCAAGTTGACAGTGACTCAAAGAAAGCTCCCGAGAAACAGGTCCTCTCCAACCTTTTTCTTTGCCATTCCTTCAGCTGTCAACTTCATCCACATCATATAACAAAGTTGCTTAGCAAGAAAACAGTTAATGTCTACTTGTACAGTGTCCAGAACATGGGCACCTACACCATAATCTTCTAGCTGCTACCTGTTACAAACTAGAAAAATTTACCTGGCCCTATTATGGATAGGGATCTCATTAACTCTTACTATGATGGAGATGAATGCAGGTTGAATATAGGTTTTATAACGTCATCCTGCCTGCAGCACACTTAACTATACCAGCTTTCAATTCTATTGCTTCTATAACTATGACTCTTCCCTCTGAAAAACCCAATCATCCGCAGAGAAAATACTAATATCACAGAAGTAATGTTTAATTCTGTATCAATAGCTAGCTCCGTATGACATAGCCATTCTTCTCAACATTTTGTCTTAAGATCATTCGACTGAAAATCATTATTCTGTACTTATGTGTACAGAATGAACATAAGTTGTTTAAGTTTCTCCAGCAAATTTTAGTCAGTATCTTATTTCCTGCTGCATTAAAATATTTTAAGATTGTCCTGTGAGCTCATTTCAGCACTAATATATTATATACATTTTTTTTACTTGCTAAATATTTATTTTTTATTCCAAAGGAAAACTTATTTTTCTAAAAAGATACTGAGCATATTTTTCAACCATTACCCCACACTGTTAGCGCTGGTAACATCAGGACATTCTCCAGTTACTTCACACTACTGGTTAAGATTAAAGGACAATGCTGAAAACTACTTGAAGTCTACTGAAACTTTCCTTTTCTTGCTAAGACATAAGAACACATCACAGGCAGTTTTCTTACAAACTGAGAAAAAAACAAAGAACATGAAATGTATTTATTACGAAGCAAGACAAACTCTGCAACACTTAACATGGGAGCCATACTTGGAAAAATGGCTAAATAGCAATTTGTAGGTAAGATGCAGCTACACATAAGACACTTTCAGGAAGTTTTGTCTGTCTAGTCATCTACTTCCTGCAACTAAGTTTCATATAGACCTACTGTGAAACTACAACCAGCAAGTACATCAACTGACAGCCAAGATCAATATAAAACAAAAAGTTTCTTATGTAAGGAAATTGCTTCACTTTCAACAAGGTGGGAAGACACAACATACCTTATGAAACAGCAAGTCAGTATTTGAGAGGTAGTCTAGTTGCTCATTTGACTGGGAGAGGTAGAGCTAGTTGAGAAATCAATAGCTAAGGCCAGTCAAAATGATAAATTTTCCCAAGTTTTCTAAGATGTAAAAAAAATTACTCTCAGCCTGAGACTGCTTATGTCACCAAGGATTCGGTTGTCTTGCTCATATTTACTCACTTTTACATAGATAAGGTTATTGTAAAATATCCATTCCATTCTGGAATGCTCCCAGAAATAACCAGGGAAACAGCTTAACCACATTTTGGCATGTGTCAACCAATTCATCTAGTTTATACATCTTACGACTATGAAGGTTAATAAAGCTAAATGGCTCTCCTCTTTTGGCAGGTTGATATAACTACAAAAACAAATACATACCAAAGACTAGAAGGAAGTTAAGTCTCAAATTCCATAGGGTTTCCTATACAAAATTCTCCATGCAATTTCTTCCCACAGGAAAAAAAGACCAATTATTTTTAGAGATGAAAGCCAACAAGACATATTGGTCATACAGTCAACAGGTATTAAACCCTCGTATCTTAAAAGTTAAGACATCTGGGTACAGAATCATACATAATGCTCTCTTGGATTGATGTAGACTCTTCCAGGTCCTGAGTTTTGCGGGTATCTGCTGCTCCAATTTTTGTAGTATGTTTGCTGATAAACAGGATACATATGCTGAAGACCCTCTTGTTCCTGTGGCTCTTCAGCCTCGCAAGTAAGTTGCCTTCCATTCACAGCTTTCTAAACACACACAAGAAGTAATCAGTTTCATAATTCATGTATAGAACCTGCAATTCCTACTCTTGTTAAAGCAAAATAAAAGGTGCATGATCTCCAAAACAGTCCTATGAATCAAGAAACATGAACTTAAAAATTCTAATCACTAACAGATGTATGACAGAAGTGTTAGTAACTACTCAGAGTTAACCTCAAACTTTTGTTTCAGAGGAAGTTAGATTTTAAGGCTGAATAAATCCAAAAAGCAAAACATAAACTACTAGGAAGTCTGTCAGCACTCCTGTGCTTTGTTATTTTATTCAACTAGAACTTCAAAGCTCTAGTGTTTATGTATTTAAATTAGTCAGCAAAACTACCTAGGAAATACAGGATATGAAAATGATATTGACTCTTTCCACTTCATGGATAGCAAACCCACACATTCAGTAGTTATTGACTAAGATGGACAAATACTTTGCTCTTCGTGAAAAACATCCTTATAAGCTTCTTTTAAGGAACAAGATTAATTCAAAGCTTCAATCAAGAATTCAAGCTATCTTATTATTTACCACGTGCTGCAAGTTTCCAGCATCTTTCTCTCTGTACTGGTTTTGCAAAGCAAAATGTTCTTTCTGAAAGAAGAAAAGTTGCAGTGGAAACAAGTCAAAATTAAACACCGCAGAACAGGTTTGGTTTATACGAAAATGCTAGCCATCACAAAATACACTCTGCCTTGTGAAGTGTCTTAACTGACTACCATTTAGAATACTTCTTACAAGCTAATCTCTGGTGGAAAAAAGATGCTATTGTCAATTTAGGAAGTGTTATTTACACATATTTAATTTTGATTTTTTTATTTAAGCATAAGCATGTTTGTGAAAAATTATAAAGCTTTTTTATTTTAACATGACATTGATTTTAGATAAGCCACAGGTTAAAAACAAAGTAAAATCCAAAATCAGTTATACAGTATAGTTTTCACAAGCATCATATGGATAAATGCTGAGTCTGATATTGCACAAAAGTATTTAACTGAAAAGGAATTTAATTGTACTCTATTGAGAGTAGAAAGGAGTACATATTTCTGTTTCTTAATTAATCAATGTACTTCCTACTGAAAGATTAAAAACTTCTAATGAAACTATCCAAAACAAAGAAAATGCTTTTCAGTAAAATTAAACTCATTATTTATAACTTGTCTACAAAAGTTTGTTTTGCTGACTGATTTTCCCAACTGACAGTCCACATTGCCTAGACATTTTACTATCAACTTTTTCTGAGGCCTAAAACCTGTTTCTCAAAGTATATCTCTCCAAAATATTATTTCAGCAGTCTAGCAAGGCCTGATAGCTAGATGTACATCAGGATAGGACAAGAGCTAAGAGCAAGCAAAATCCCTTCAAATACGTATTGCATGAACACCCTAAAATCTCAATGTCAACTGGAGATCTGCTCCTCCTGTTTAGCATGGCTTGTAATAAAAACATCACCATATACAGCAGTAAGTTCTTCTGCAACTCAAATAGGAGTCCACCGTTTGATTTGTTAAGCCCATTAGTCCTTTGGAACATTGGCTATGCTAGAATATAGAAAAAAAAATCCCAACTTACCATCCAGCTGGGTCCTGCTACCCAATTCCCTCTCCTACTTACAAAAGCAGTCTTAGAAAGTCACTTTATTTTGCAGTTATTTGCCCTTTGTTGGTTCCCAAAGAACAGTCCCACCACCAAGATCAATACAGTTTTACAGACTGCTTAACACGAAGTTTCAAAACTCATTAGCAGCCAGATAGCTATTACAGTGACAAAAAAGTCTTAAAGCTGACAGCGATCTAGTGACCGAAGCGTTTCAGAGCTGTCTCTATCACTAACTCTTCAGTCAGGTCTCCCAGAAACTCCATAATAAAAACAGAGATTCTCAGGTAGCAGATGGTCATTGCTCTCTGCCCTACCCATACCTCTTACACTTCCTAACAAAACTGTTCCCGTATGTACTGGGGCTCTCTGAAAGCTTTATGAGCTAATACATTGAGCCTGAACACACATAGCAAACACCAATGTTCCCAACAGTGTGACTATGCTTTGGCTTGACAGAAGTGCCCTCAATTTGAGAGAATATACGCATATAAATAAAATTGCAAGTACATAAAATATGTACATAACGCAGATGTTACTCCTGTCCATTAGAATATATATGGGTTAAAGAGTGAAGATACATAACTTCTAGATAGAAAATAATATCTTAGAAAACTTCTCTATCTTGTCAACTCTATTACTTCTGAAACAGTAAATATTAGTATTCCTGATATTGTAAGGATGACTTGTGGCTTATTTAGTATATGCTCTACATATTAATGGCAACCAAAACCATATTCAAGTACATAAGTGCTTCATAACCAGATGGCTGAAATCATCTAACTTTAAGAAATAATACCAGATGGAAGTCTTGCTCATTGTACACACCTGAAGAAAAATGAGCTACATGCAGCTTATCTATACTTAACAATATATGGTTAACATGCACATATAGAAGTAACATTTATTGGTAGATTCTGTTAGAAAACCAGCACTACTGGCATATAAATCAGCACACTTACTGTACTCTTGGAAGCAAGTTAGAAAAATATGGCAGAAAGGAACTTCTGCCACAGTTTGGAGATACTAATTCAATTTTCCGAGGCAGCCTAATATCTTCTCTGTTCTTCTATTAGCAAGCTTTTGTCATACCTAACACAAAAAATCTCATTTCCACAAATAAGTTTTTTTGCTTGGTTGTTGGTTGTTCCCACCCCCCACCCCCCTTAGCCAAAGGAGAGCAAGTAGATTTGTTTTTCACAATGGTCCCTTCACTCGGTAGGAAGAACATCATGTCCTTCAACATTTCTTTCAGAATGGCCAATTGTTTCCTTCAGTCATTACTCGTGTACCAATCACGATAAACATTGTTAAAGTGCCCTACATACCTTCTGATATTCTCAGGGCTTAAAGTGGAAATTTGGTCCAATCTCAAAAGGCTGACTACTGCTAAATTCAGCAGCTGCTGGAAGACAAGAATAGATGTTTATCTGACTAATTCACCACACTGATCCAATGGGAGACAAGATGCATCTAGATTTTGCTCAGGTCTCTCCCCAGCTGGGACTTTTACTGCTTGACTCATTATTCACTAGCAGCATTTCTCAAATAAGAAGTTGGTTCCCCCCCCCCAACTTAAAGCTTACTCTAAAGCTTGGGACCTCCAATCCATTCTCCTCCTTCAGTCAATCTTCTTTCTAAACAAAGAGTCAACCCTCTACCAACTTTTGGGATTGTTTTGGAGAAGTTTGCAAGACTTCTGGAAAGCAAGTAATTCCTGTTTATGTTGTGTAAAGAAGGTAAATAAAAGTTTTCTTCATAGTAACATACAACTAAATATATCTGGATCAAGTATAGGGAGCCTTCAGTGACTAGGTATCAGATTTATTTGGAAAACAGACAGCTCCGCAGCTTAATACTGCTTGTTTTAGCTCCAGTCTGTCACTAGCTTCACAGCTTCACCACTGCTTTGTCATCAGCAACCTCAAGGTGACCAAGTAGGCAAAAAGCTGAAGTAACATTACAGCAGCTGAAGACAACAGCTCCGGTATAGCCGAAGGAAACAAACCTGTACCTTGAGGTTATGTAGTCACTGGTCTAAGAGATATCAGAGTGATGACTTGAAAGGTGAAGCTTTACAGACAAGCAGAACACAGTCTTAACAGTTATAAGATTATATGATAAAATGGAAGACAGAGTAGATGAACATACAGTGCCTGTTAATTGTCCCCAAAAAGAGAGGGCAATTGCACTGCATTAAGAGCAACAGCATGAAGGAAAATAATTTCTTAAAGCTAGCAAAGAAGCATTACATCAAGATGAGTTCATTTCTGTAACAGGGTTCATATCAGAATAGAATACCAACAGGCTACATTGTGTACAGTTCATAATAAACCTACTCAGACTAACAATAGTTGGATATACCTTTCTTCACTACTTAAGTCAAACAGGTCATCATTTTCAACATCTGCCTGCACACGTGAAGTTGCTGAGTATTTCCAAGCAATTAATAGTTACAGCACTAAGATCAGCTTATATACACATCTTGAACATGCAAAATGAGTTAGAATTTGGACGAAGCAAAAGAGCCCAGGCCTGGAACTGCCTCACTGATTTTCCTCCAAACAACCAAAGCACAAAACAAGAGCAGAGCACTGTATCCTCAAGAGGACAGACAATACAAGAACCTTCCAAACAAACCAAACAGCTAAACTAAAACTCAATTAGCTAATTTACAAAGCCATTAATTAAAACACAACTTGTAATTTTGTGTATGTTTACATACTTACCTCTAATTTGATTATACCTGGGAGACAAAGTACTACCATTTCAGGAAGAAATGCTTCTGGGCTCCATCTAATAAATACACTGCACACGTTAAAAAGCACACTTGCACGCATATTTTCAAATCCCAAGGAACTCAGTTATTTGTTAGGCATCTATGGTTTTAAATATCTAAAGTGGTGGAGAGTATCTAAATGTTGCACTTTTTTTTTTGCCTTTTAACCTTAGTTTTAAAAAAGATGCAACTATACATTTGCATCTCTGCAGATAAAGGTATTTTTTCCAGGGAAGATTTAGCACAACTAAAAACACTTGCTCATGAGTAGAAAACCTTCCTACAATTGAGCCAGCTCACTGTCAGAGGGGCCAGTTTTGATCCCAATCACTATCTGTTATTTAAACCTTTTTGGGAAGCAACACTTCACTAAAAATAGTGTAAACTCAACATTTTTACAGTTACACTAGTGCCTAATGGCATTATGGGGAGAAAACAGAAGAACAACTATAACTAGCTGTCCATTCGAGACCTTCAGACAAATGAGACATTACAGACTAGGAATTTCGCCCCCCCTCCTGTTCAGTAGCAAAAAAGTTTGACTAAGTAATAGTTTAAAGTCTCATTCAAGACAAACATAAACAAATCTTTTCCTGAATATTAGATGAAATGTCTGAAGATTTAACCAGTAAGGGTTTTCAATGTAAACAGTGATCTGCATGTATTGAACTAATACTGTAGTAGATGACTTCACACATTTATGAAATTATCATGAGCCAATACAATACTCTCAATCACCTCAGAAATAACACTTTGATTTCTGTTTGCTTTGAGTTTATAAGGTCTTTCTTATCCTGTCCAGTTCAAAAGTTGACATTAATTATATGAATATGTGTTATCCCTATGGATTTTCCATGTAACAAAAAATTCCTATTCACACTGAGCGGAAACAAACCCCCACAGAGGCACCACAAAATGAATCAACAGGTATGTAGAAAGAGATTAATCAGTTCCACCAGTCAGCTCATTTATCCCTTCATACCTCAAGCGGCTTTCAGTGCTATGGAACCATACTGGTGATACATCATATTCCATTTCAGATGTTTTGGCATATATTTTGGATAATAATTCTGTTTCTAAAAATCAGTTTAAGTTTCAACAGTAATTCTACATAAGCAATAGTTTACTTAAAAATGTTAATATAAAACCACAATTTTTAGATTAGACAGTTATACAACATATTGATTATAATGTCAGTTACTTAACACAGAAGATTCAAAGCCTCCCTTCCTTTCAAAAATTTTTTATCACCATTATGATGGAGTAACTTTTTAAGTGAAACAGGCTATATCCAAATCACCGACTGCCTGAGTTAAAGAAGGGCCATTTTTAATCATACCAAGCAATGCTACCTGAGAATTACTATTTAGGACACAGCTTACACTATGGTACCATCACTCCTAATTAAGCTCTTCTCTCTATGCCACACTTAGCTAATAGTTGCTGAGGCTACAGCAACAGCTTTGGCACAATTGCATATTTGTTTTGTAATTCCTGCTTTTCCCAACAGCCTCACAGTGGTAGCAACAACACAAAGCAGCTAAGTTGCTGATCTTACAGCAGAAACCCCACCACCTCCCAACCAGTATTCATACAGGTAGGTAACATTTGCAGTGGTCATACACCCATGTTCTTACCTTCAAAAATGTTTTTGAAAAGAACCCAATCTCAGTAATGTTTCATTCTTTTCTCCTCCTTCCCCTTAACTTTTCAATTTCCACATTCGTTATTTAGTTCAAGTTTTGAAGCAATTTTGAGTTATTTAACTTTTAACATGACCTGCAAATGCATTGTGAAACAAGTTATGGAATCATCTAATGTCTTCTACTTTCTCCACTCCTCCAGCAGTTCTTTTCCACCATCTTCACAGGCCTATTTTTCCAACTTTAGTTTGTCATGTTTTCTGTCTTGTAATTCCATTTAAAAGTTTTTTCCCCCACCCTTAAAGTCATACTGCTTTTGCTTCTCAAGTCCTAGAATGCAATCTGCAGACCAATTCTGAGAATTACCACTTACCAGAAGGAGACATTGTTCTTTCATACTTGAGCTAAGAGCATGAATTCACCACACCAGAAGGTGAAACACATGTGGGGAGCAAGAACCCCCACATCATCACCAAAGGCATTGGCATAGTGTTCTGTGAGCAAAAAAATCTGCCTGCTCAAGAATTTCTACCAACAGTGGATTTAGACATGATTTAGACAAACAGTGGAAACCAGAACAGGAAATTCCAGTGGATTCATTTATTCAATTAAAACTAGAGACAAAGGGAATCATCTCACATGGCATGAAAACAAAACACCTTTGCTGGAGAAAGGAGTTGTACCTTTTACTGCCATGGAGCAAGTGATAGAACCAAAATCATCAGGTTCTGTCAAAGAAAACTGGTGCTAAGCTACAGTGTTTCTATGCAGGAGAACACAGTACCTCTGGGGTTTTGTGCTTTCATACTTACAATAGTTTGCATTGTCTAACCTTTACATTTTTCAGAGTTTCATAAAAGCATTGAGTTTTACTCTAAACATGCTCCTTCTCAAACAGTCCTTTAAAAGCCTAAACCAATTATCTCACCAACATCTTCATCTTACATTTTCTCATCCTTTTCAATTTAGAAATCCCATTACAAAAGCATCCACTAATAAAAAGCTTGTGCCTCATTCTAGTCCCTACGTGGTTAATGATTTTTTTCCATTTTAAGATCCTTTATCAATAAAGATGAGTTTATCTATGCACATTTTGTGCTTCCTTCCATTCAATCTTTTTTGCCTAAACAGCTCTTCAGTCTAAGGCAAATTATAACAATAATGCTTCCTTTTTCATCAAGGAAGAGCCCTTCCCACCTGTATTAAGACCATTAGGAAAAGAACTAGAAGAGTGCAAGAGAGCTATAATCTATAAATGAATCAGTATTATGCTAGGTTTAAGAATACTGTGGGTGATCTTTTCAAATTTGATCCAGAAATATCATCATTCAGTAAATGGTGTTATATGCTTTTAACTGTGCTAATACAATTTCACCATCTTCTTTCCTGTTTTGAATAGGAATACAAATATTACCATTAAAGAGCTTTAGCATTTGACAGGGTTGCTTGGCTGAACATGTGAGGTATTCTTACAAGCTGCAAGTCTAAAGTCAGTCCTCTCGTGGCTAGAATTACCTACTGGGCTGTATTTTCCTTTTCCACTTTTATTTCTGTTGCTACAAAAAAGCCCTCTTAATTTCTGAATATTTCAAGAACTCTGAACATTCATGCGTTGCATTATACAAAACATTTTTTTCCTCTTTCCTTCAGAAATACCTGTCAAGCTAGACATAACTTCAGTTCTTTCACAATGTCAAAGACTGTCCATCTCAGTTGTGTTTCTAGGGAAGTAAAGAAGTTTTGCTTCCTAGCAATATATTATTTGAAACATAGTGAAACTAACTAATGAATCAAAGGATTGCCTGAATTAGTGCCCCGTCTCCCACTTCTTTTATAAATATTAATTCCTCTTTAAGCCACTGGAATTCTTCCATTGCTCAACTTCCTCTTGATTCGCCCCAAAACTCAGTTGCCAAGCAGACATCCCTCTCTCACCAAGGACAAGACCTTCAGGCTGTTCACCGCTCTTTCACATTACATGCAAAAAATAGTTCTGAGTAACAGAATAGTATTTCCATGACAATGATTATTAAAAAACCACCCAGACGAAAGCAATAGCTTTGCTGCTAAAAAAGTTGATAAAGATGAACCTACAGTCTTCACAGTAAATAAAACTATTTACACTGCCATTTTTTCTTTGTTCCACTTAATATTCTTATGTTTTGGACTTCTGCCTCACTCTTTTAGGGCCATAAGTGAAACAGTTCTTCTCAATTCTTAAGCGACTCACATGAATACATAAATTGGTATATGCAAATACCAGTATAGAGAAATTATTACGAGTACTGAGTTACATAGTACTGTAACATGCATGTAGCATATTATTTAACATTAGCACATAGACGCTAACGTATACTTAAAGTTTCCAAATCTGAAGAAATAACTATGAAAGACATTGGCTATCCAGTATTACCAAATGTCTACAACATCCCCCTTCATTTTAGTACCAACACCCATCTTCTCAGCTATGAGTAAAATCTAGTTAAATATTGACTGCTGGGACACAAACAGGAGAATTTCAACTTGTTCAGTTGCATCTGGAATACTTCACAAGATCAAAAAAGCTACTGTACATGATTTGAACAATAACCATACAGATGATTGAAAAATTTGCACATTACATGTAACAACTTACCAGAATCAACTTAAACTGAGTAAATCCACTTTCAATCTTCAGTTATTGTGAGTATTCAGAGGACACTATTTAAATTCATTCTCCTTTAACTTTACTTTGCACCTTCATGCAGCCTATTATTTCCACTCAGATGGAATCTGATCATCTATTGCTGTTGACAATGCAGCAACACTTCACCTGCAGTTCTTCAGTGTAACCAGATCTAGAACAACTGATCTAGAAAGGCTCACCAGCATGCTTCTCATTTATGACTAGACAATGCAGTTCAAACATCATTTGGAACATAAATTACATGGCTAGTACAGACTTTTGACACAGGAAAAGACATAGTGGCAGGCTGCTAACTTGCTTCTTTTACCTCTTTACAGCCATTCAAGTGTTGGCTTATTACACCAAAACAATGCAACCAAGCACTTCTTGGCTAAAGCTAGTATTTTGACACTATTTCTATTAGATAAAGCAGAAGCTCTTGCTTCAAGCATAACAGAGTACATGTTGATTATAGGTAGTATCAACTAGGAAGACTCAGCCTCCAGCTCCAGCTCTTTTCAGTTTTGGAGTTCCACAGAAGAGAAAGAACAGGTACACTAAAAATGTTATGCCAACATCTATTATTTTTAAATAAAGCATAGTTAACATCTAGCCTGAAAAAGAACTAGATCTCTCTCCTCCCTTTTTGAAAACAACTTAAAACTGTATTTATCCAGCTTGATGGAAATGTATTCGATTCAGCCTGTTTAGGGTCTTTTCTTTATTTACAAAATATATTTATCTAAAACATTTTATTATATGTTCAAAGACTACAGTCAGCTTCAGCTTCCTTAGGTCTTAAGTATTCACTAACAGAAGCCACAGTAAGCAAAACCAAGAAAGAATTCAAAGACAGCTGACACTTCAGAAGAGGAAAAGAATAAGGTATACTTAAAGCATAGGAATGTATTAACAGAAGCATGATTCATCAATATTACATTTGTTGAGTATCCTAATGACAGAAGAAAGAGTTACTACATAGTTAGTACAAGATGCCCAACCTGAGAACAGAAAAGCATTGTTTCTTTTGTGTCATCTTAGGTGTTATACCACCTTCAAGATCAGAAGACAAAAACCTATTATGCTTTTTGCCAAATAAATGTTCTATACCTTCATAATGTTATAATCACCAGGCTGCTACTAAGTAGCAATGGATCTCAGAAAAGCTTCTTGCTTCATTCAGCAACAATATCAGCAAGTATTACTCAGTGTAATATTTGTAATACAGAATATTCTTTTCATGTATTACTTTCATGAGAAAGAGGAAAGCTTTTATCAGCAACTTGTATTTGGTGAGCTTTAGGAACCAGCAACCACATGAAGAAAATCTACAAGAATATTTTTAGCATTACTAAGAACTCCCATCAAAATCTATCTTGTAGGTGGGTGAAGATTATTTTCCTAGGGCATCCCTCTATCAGAAAAAAAGACTTCTATAGGTCATTAAAACTGCAAAGGTACACCACAGTTTTGGAAAAACAGTATTTGTTACAAACAAATGATTATGTGAATTACCTCAGTCTTATAATTTAGCATGTCGGTGGTTATAATCCCATTATTTATACAAAGTATTGAAGATGAACAACAATCCCATTAAGAACAATTACAATCTAATTCTCACCAATACTGATAAGTGATTAAAGTTTTCTTCAGCATAAGCAGAAATCTAAAAATCAGACTGACTGATTTAATATATACCCCCCAAAAAAGTATCACACTTTAGGGGCCACAGTCAGGATCTATAGTTTTCATGAACAGACTGGTTTATTACATGAAGTGTAATAACCGATGCTGTTAACTGAAGCTGTCTCCCATGAACAGGTCCCTTCTGTGTTGCCTACTGCAAAAGAAGCCTTCTGAATTCACCTGGAGTTTCACAAGGAGCCCAATCCATGCCAGAAAAGCCATGCTGTAGCTAAGAAGGGCAGTCTCCTATCCTTCCTTGCTCCCTACTTATTCTGTCTCATTCGCTAGAATTAGCTTTCCAGTGTATCACCTCTATGATCCTGTTACAGGAGACTACACCCACACAAACACCAAATGCTGTAAGGAACTTCGTTGCCTCTTGGTGTCTTGTTTGGACAGCTTACTTTAGATCACATGAAGCTACCCCTGAAAGCATACTAAAAATTCAAGTACTTGTCACAGAATTTGTACAGATTCTTTTGTTGCTGATAAAGACAAATTCAAGAAAAAAGATAAAATTAGAGGTTACATAATTGCAAGCATTTAAAAGTGATTTAGTGATCTTCACTGGTAATCAAAATCATACTTTGATAAATTAGCCACACCAAAGTCCAAATTCCAATATATACCCACCACTCAAACCTTAACAACTTAAAAGAATGGCAGTTGTTACTAGCAAGGAAGATGATGATGCTGATGTCACTTGTTAAGTTTGTTAAGTAAATATGAAGATTGTTTTATAAAGCTATGTATATTCTCTTATCACCACAGAATTTCAACTATAGCTTTTTCTACTTCAAGAGGAGCAGAGTCTGTCAAACACTATTAGAGATACAAAAAGGATCTATCTACCAGTTTCCTGATCTTTAAGGATGGCTTTAACACCAAGGATGTAAGATTCAGATATCACATATGTACGGAAACCTGTTGGTTGTGAGTCAACAATTGAAAGACTCCATACATTACCACAAAAGCAAAATCAGACATAATAAAGGAAAGTTAACACTTTTCCTACCTCAATTTAAGATGTATATAAGCACTTACTCACCTGAAGCATAGCTTCTTTCTGTGGTACCGAGAATGCTCTCTCCTCACATGAGGATGGTTTGTGAGTGGGTGGAAGATCAATCCTGTAGTAAAGAATGAAATATGACATGCCATGTTTGTGGAGTCCAATTGAATGGTCAGTTAGATATTATTTATTTTAGCTGCCAAATCATCCAACACTCAACATTCAGGGACACACACCTTTCAGTCAGCAATGACACATATATGGAATATTGTAATGTTAACACATCCACACCTTGCAATAATTCAGCCACACACTTTTAGTAGAAAAGCACCACCTATAATTTGTGATTTATCCTATAAGGTGTTAAGTAGACTGAACTCCCCCCCGCCCCCCCCCGCAACTAAGTAGGATTAGGGACTGCTGGTATCTATCATCATTTCTAGGTTATGGTTACAGCTTGAGCAACACTTCCTACTACAGTCTTTCTTTGAAAAGCCTTTGAGAAAGCCTTACAATCAATTATTACATGCAAGAATCCTCTATTGTAACTTTCTCAGTGAAAGCAAGTGGTTATAAAAAGAATTAAAATGTTTAAGACTATTCATATGAATACGCTTCAGCTACAGAATTTGAGAAACAAACAAGAAAACAGTATTTCTAATCATGTTAGAAATTACTCAGTTGCTAGCTCAAGAGATTCAAATGCTGAAACTTATTTTATGCTAAATGCTATAAGTTATTTTATTCTACTCCTCATTAAGTATATACAGACACGCCAGACGTTTTCATTTCTCAGTCTAAGTGTTAAATGTATACGGCATGTGTGGAAAGATTTGTATTTACAGATATTTAAAGCAATTGTCACTTTTTATGCACATTCCAAACAGGGTCTAGACATCATCCACTTTAACTGATAAAATCTTTTCAGACTTTTTTTGTTTGCTTGTTTTTGTTCGACCATATTGGATGCTTAAAAAAGTAAACTGCATGGCTACGCCAGAGACTTGAAGAAACAATGTGCTTTCTGGAATGTTGGTGCAGTCAGTCATTTCTAAGCACACGTCTGTGTGCTTGCTTCATTTTGCACACATACTGGGATAAATCTTAGTGGACCTTCACTTCTGCAAAGCATGGTCAATTTGCTTTCATGTTACACCTACAGTTATGATAAACTAGTAGTCTGTGGCATCAATCAAGATGGACCTCGCCCCTGCCCTCCAAGTTCAATCGACGAGCATTTTTTTTTTTCCAAAAAAAATTCTGAAGAGATGAAGAATTACATTATCTCTGAAGTCATTCTTAGCTTCTTCATTTCTTTTTCAGAAATGCAAATGATTTTACATTTGTCTACCCTGAAAATACAGCCCTGAAATTATGACAGCTGAACAGCTGCTAAGAAAACTCAGACATTTAAATTCCTGTATAGAACAAACGCTTTCTGCATATTGCTTTCAATTAAAAAAAAAATCCAACGCATACTCACACTTTGTCAAGATAGGACGGCCTTTTTTTCCTCGGGGTCAGCAGCACTGTCACAAAGATGGTAATGATAAAAAGAGCAAGGACTGCTCCAATCACAGCCCCTGCTACAGCAACAGAAGATGTCTGCTTAAATGGCACATCTGCAATGTGATAGCATAGATTACACCTTTAAGAAGTTCACATACTTTCAATACTCAGATAAGCTATTTCAGCGTTGCTCTGAGAAATGTTTCTTCTTCCGTGACCAAATAGAAAGCTTCATCCTGCACTAGCACTCTTCCAGTCTTGGCTCCAGTCACCCAATTAAAAAAGTGGTTTAATTAAGAGAGCTCATGAATCATTAACATAATTTCAAAAATTTCACTGACTACTTTTAATAAATACTAGCTGCATGCTTTTATTTTCAATTTCAAGGCAAGATGAAGTTACACAACACATGCTTTGCACTTACATGAGCAAACGAGGTGTTAATGCAAAAAGCTAGACAACTACGGCTTTATTTCTTTAAAACCACTAAAGTCTGCAGAAAGGAAAAAGGGAAACTTAAAATCAGGGGAAAAAAGATATACTACTAGGAGCAATGAACAAACTCGCTAATACTTCGCTTACATTTAAAGTGACCCCTAAGACCATCTATCATCTCTAGGACTTCACACTCCAAGCTATGAGAAACAGTAATTTTTATAAATAAATTTTAACAAGGGGGGATAAAAAGATTTTTTTTAAAAAAAACATTTTTCTTTTGACCTCAGCATTGTCAAATCCAATGTTTAACAACTCTCATACTGAATTAATACACCTGTCAGTCTTTAAAGGTCACTAAGTTTTAAATCTCATAAAACTGTGAAACCTGCTAGCATGCTTTAATTCAATATCAATCTCAATCTCAGTGTTTCAAACTTGCACCAACAGGTTTATCAAAAATTTGCACACTAGCTTCACTAAAATTTTACCTGTAAAATACAGATAGCATACAGAAATAATGCTCTGATCTACATTGATTACTGGATCAGAAAAGTAAGAGCAAAGGAGTTTAAAACTAACACAGCTATATACTTGTAACACATTTCTAATGCAGTTTACTTCAGCTATTTTCCTTCAGAAATAATCAGCTGCTGCATTTCTCCAAACACCACACAACCATCCTCTATTTAAACTCTTACCAGAGGAAATTTTAGGAGCCTCTTCAGCTATATGTTCTATTCACAGGTCAAAAAAACCAAAACTATGCAATATATTTTATCTCACTTACTCATAATTCTAACGCTGTTCTGCCTGTGTGCTGGAAAACTGGACAAAGTAATCTTTTTCTCATCCCTCATTTTGAAAAAAAAAAACACCAAACACCAGAACAAACCAATCTGATAAAGGGATTCCCATCCTCTCACTGCATATGTAAGACCTGACAGCAATACTCCCCTGGGAACACTCATGCAGGTGTGTTTAAGTAGCTTGAACAAAACTGAAATAAGCATTTTTGTGACTTTCTTAAAGTTAAGGGATAAAGTCATAGATTAACAACTTTAGGAAGCTAATTCACTCCAGAAGATCAATGTCACATACCACCTTCAGTGATCATTGTTCTATTTTACAGAACAGTTTTCTTGGCATAAGCTCCATTTATCTGTCAGATACCAGTAAGAACACGTAAGAACCATAATTCCAATTTTCTCCTGAAAAATGAGCACATGCATCAGTGGAAGGATCACTTAACCACTGCATTTTAATTGGCTTTAGTTTACACTGAGTGCCCTCTTGTTTAAGTGAGAAAGTTGCAGGTAACTAATATACACTGTTAGGTCCAGAATTCATGAAGACGCTTTGGTCTTGTGATTACAACTTCACTAGAAGAGTTTCTTGACCGTTTCATACTGTACTAACTTTACAGTGCTTTTTTTCCTGGTAAATTCTGCTAAAATGTTGAAACATCATAAAGTATTATACTTTCAATGAAAGTTCAGCCATTGAATCCCATTTTGGGTGAGATGACAATAGCCACCCATTTACCTCTGAACACCAGGAAAAACAGTGATATCCCAGCAAGTGTAGCAACATACAGGAACTGAACTGAAGTGCAATTACCATAGAGCTCACTTAATTTGCTTTTTTAAATTGCTTTGGCAAAAAAGTAGGCACAAAAATTCTATCAGTCTAACCAGAGAAATGATCAGAAATTCAGACTACCATGCCAAGCTGAACAAGCCAGAGAGCACCTGAGATGCATGGTGCCAGCTACACAGCTTTTTAACCACCAGTTAGTCAGAAATAGATGGGAATTGATTCACTCCAAGAAATACGGTCAAAGCAGAGCAACTGAAAACAAAAAAAAAGGAAACTTTTTTTTTTAAAGAATGTGAATCCTAGACAATGTATCAGCTGTGCTTAAAGTGCAACTGTTTGGCCAGCAACTATTCCTATTTATCATTCTCAAGGTTCATACTTTTAAAAATAGTTCCTAAAGACACTTGTTTTATAAGCTTAGGGTCTCCAAGAGGAAATGCTAAAAAGCTCATCTTAAACAGCTTAAATAATTTAGTTCTTTCTACCCAGCCTCTGGTTTTACTATGCTTTTTCATCTTCAATTTTAAGAATATCTGTCAAACATTTTTGAACACTACCTATTTTCCAGAACATTAACAAAAAGTTTATTCACACAACAGCCATTTGTACTTACAATCAATTCTTTTTACAGCAGACAAAATGTACAAAACATGGCAACACGCGTAAGCCCTATCCTTATTATCAACTTCAACTCCAAAACATTTCAACTTCTTAACCCATAGGAATTAAATATATATATATTTTTCTAAAAATCAAAACAAAAAAATCCACAGAGACAAAAGCAAGATATCCCATGTGGAGAACAGGTTTATGGTTATGTTTATTTCCAAGTAACACCATCTTTTAAAGATGATATATCAAATATTTTTTTATTTGAAGAGAGGTATGATCTCTTTATTCCAGAAATAATTTTGATCAGAACCTTCTGCTAGAAATTTAACTCCTTTCCTTGAGTTTGCACTCAAACTACAGATGAACACAATATCATTTGCTATTGTTCTTGAGACTTTGGTCAATAATGTATCGCAGTACTCCATTAACCCAAACAGGAACTTAAGTTGTTCAGCAATGTTTTTCCATTTGAATTTCAAATAAGCTGTTGTCTTAATCTTTTTTAAAGACATGCAGTCATATGCAATCACAGTGTATTGCCTACAATGCTCAATACAACTATTTTTGTGAAGCTCTAAACGCTGTAAGCTACCAAAGATCATGAGCACATAAAAGAAATTCCAGCATGAATGCTCATGAAGCAGCCATAAATATGCAGCCTATTTCACTTTAAAAGGTAGCAGAGATTTTTCCCTTTTCAGGTTTCAAATACTAATAGCCTTATCAGCTTCATCTTCTTGAGCTAAACACTTAAAAATGGCACTTAAAAGGATCTACTATTCTAATTATGAATTTATCATTGTTCTGTAATTCATCTAAAGTTATTTCATTCCTCCTTACATAATCAGCAGAATTAGTTTGGTGAACCTGCTCAAGACAAAGTAGAACTACTTCAGATGTCAAACGAGATGTCCTACATACAATGTCATTTCAAAGAACAAGAACATAAACACGTTTGTTAAATCAGTATCGATTATTTGCAGGGAAAACAAATCCACTGCGGTACAGAGACTGCACAATTTATCTAAACTCCCATTTCATAGATTCTGTAGTTGCACCATCGGAGAGTGTGTTTTCACTACATGAAGTAGCAATGCAAGTGTCCACTTCCCTACTAATAACCTGAAATTCTAGTTACCCTCTTCAAAGCAAGCATTGTAACTTATTCAGAAGCAGCGTAAAACCGCTGTTTTAACTTCTGGTCATAAAAATTCTAGCAAATGCTTTGACACCTCTTAGCATGCTTAATGTTTCTTGGCACCCAGGAAAATAAAAAAAATTTGCATTAGCCTCCAGATTAGAAATCTAGAGTGTTTCTTCCTACTTGTGTCCAATTCTCCAGCTTTCGAATTCAATGGTAAGATTCCCACAAAGCCTCAAAAACAGGTCTCTCAAATTGTACCCTGTGTACTTGCAAAAAGAGCCTTGTATTCATTAATGAGTTTTGACATCCTGCCAATTACAGGCCTAACAAAGTATCTTACTGTATGTATATATACACACTAGCATAAGCTTTAGAAATCAATGACTATAAAAAATAATTTTTCATCTCATTCAACCTGTTTACACAGTTGTTTGACCTGTTTACACAGTTACTCCTCAAAATCTTGTTCATAAGTTACTTTCAGTGCAATGACTTTAAGTACATAGTTACAAGAAGGCTCATTAAAATGTTAAGAGGTATTCATTTGTGCAGAAAAACCTAAAAATAAAGCTTTGATTCTGCTGTAACTCATTTTAATTGGTAAAGTATTTGCTATACAGAAGCATTAAGTTTACCATGGATGGTATCTAGATTGGAGTAATTCACTTAATCTGCAAAGTAAATGCCCCAAAAGATTATATTTGATCATTGCCTTAGGTAAACTTCTTTTTAAATCAGAGAGCCAAGACAGTCACTTTTTATTCTTAAACAATTTTGAATGGCAACTTTAATTTAGCCTTTTTTACCTCTGACATAGACCAATATAAGTACTCTGCATTAAAACTCAAATCTTAAACAGTAGTACAGCATCGGGGAAAAAAAAGCAGCTCAAATACATTTTCCCCAAATTCAGTATTTCCTTTTGTCAAGTCACAATATAAAAACCTTCAAAAAAAAAAATCAGTTTCAAAAAGTTTATTCCTCCTCTTGTGTAAGTATAAACAATCTGAAAGTGATCAGCCAATGAAATTAACTATAGGTACACATTTAGCTTTCAGTGGTTACTACACATACCACTCCCTCCGAGATATTACCGAGCCATCTATGTGAGAAACAAAGTCTTCTTCATTGTCATCATAACATTCACCACCCATATACTTCATTCCCAATGTTCCACCTTCATAGTAATCCATTGGTCTTTCATAACGTTCCTGGTACCTGTTAATATTGTCTATATTGTTCCACTCTGTTTTTTCAGGGTCTTCTAGATAATCTTTAGATATTAAGCTGTTCATTGGATGCTTTATTTCTTTTTTTATACTGTCAGGATAAGAATCCACATCATCTGACTGAAGAACATCTATTTGAGACTCTTTTTGCATATCTGACGGTGGAATGTAGTTCTTAGCAAAGTAGTCACCACGGAACGTCCGTCTTCTCCTATAGCAGATAATTCCGACCAAAACACTGACAAGTATGAGGAAGAGAGCCCCACCCACCGCACTACCGATGACAGTACCCCAAGTGTCTTCCTGCATTGCTGGCAAGGTTGATGTTGGGAAATTTATTATTTTAGGTTCTGTTGCTAAACCTGTGATGCCATCAGTCGAAGGATGCCAGGGAACCGTGGGCAGTCGAGTGGTAGTAGTAGGAGGATCTAATGGAAAGAGCAAAGAAGTAGACAAGACACAGAAAAGGCACAGAATGTCAATGCAAGCTAAAATCAGTTAAGGGTTTATAAGAAAGCAAAGTTGATGGGTATGTTCTACAAGAATAGTTTTTCATTCTCAAGTTTATGGCACTACAAAAGTCTTACACTTTCCACAGGCTTTGAACTAGCTTCATTCCATGTGGTTTTGAATCCTGCAGCAGGTAGGAAATATGGGGAGAAAAAATACAAATAATCTTTAAGTAGACATCTTGCCCTCCTCAAAGTAAGGAGATGCAGCTTTTCTGCTCGGATGTTCACTGTTCATAGTTTGTAATTTACCTCCTCCATGGAAGAATGCTGTCTATTAGGAAAAACCCAAGCAGTCCTCTCTTTCCCACCAGCAGTTAGGAATACTGGACCAAATTAATTGATTATGCCACAGAGTTAATTATTCCACATTAAATTCCTGCTTCACAAATTGTTCAGGGCACCGAGTATAAGAATGAAAAACTATGAGTTGTGTGCTCAGTCAGCAGCACATGAACTACTGATTTTTAAGCTATTCTCTCCAAAAACATTTGTTGCATTAATACAACTTACTCAGCTTCACCTTGGGATTAGTGAAAGAAGCATGGTTAAAAACGGCACGTATTAATCTCAAAATAACACTCATGTTGAGCAAGGAGCTTTCAGGATTTTAAAATAAAAAAAAACTGGAACATTTGAAGTAAAATAATATCTATGTGTTCCTCCTAAAAGCAATTTGATCCCTCATGCACAAAGAAATTTCCATATTCCTTCCTCGATATAAAATATCAACTGATTGCATGTCAGGTTATGCAAGTAAACAAGAGATTGACAGATACTGAGATTCTCCAGCACTCAGCTTTTTCCTTTGTTCTTTAGGTCTACTGGAGATGCATGCATCTGTATTGAAGACAAGGTTGCAAGTGATGGGCTGATGACACTGAGAAAGCCTCCTGAAATTACCCCAGTTAATTGCAATGTTACATGCAACTCCAGTCTCCATTTCTGTGCCGCACTGAATAAAACTGGCTTTTTGCCTTGCCCAATGCAAGGTAACTTTAAAATCAGTAAAGCAACAAACACTAAACATGTTATTATAGCTCGAATCTTTTAGAGAGAATATTACATGGACAGCCAAATAGCTCATTATGTCATGTTATTTAGTTAAATGCCCATAAGCAAGATTCATGGAACTACTACTACTATTACAGAGGCACCCTAAATTTACCACCACAAAAAGTAAAATAGATAGAACTGGAGATTTGTCAAGCTTCCAGTTATTTGACAAATCATAACTTTAAAGATTCATAAATATGACTTTTAATCTTACTACTCAGAGACAGCCATACAATTCTCTTGCACTAGACAGAATTGCCACATTTATCATGATCACTACAAATCATACTTCAGACTGCACCTCACTGCTGAACGCAACATTTTAAGCTTGACGTAAGTAAAGGTTTACACAGATTTTCAAAGCACATAATTATATTATTTGACTATGTAAAAGTGGTGATTTGTTAGGGAGCTATACATAAATGAAATTAATTTGACAGAAGACAGGAAACCGAACAAGGAAGATGCACTATCAAAACGAACAAGAGGAACTCAGATTATGATTTTAGTAAAAACTGATTTAAAGTGAGTTTAATAACTTAACAAAGAAGTAGAGATTAAGGAATCCAAGTTTACCAAGGTTCCCATGTCCCACAAATTCATAGGTCAAGAAGTTAAACTCAAACCCCTCTTCCTTGAAAATGTATTTGCTTTAGACACAAGACTTGTTAGCTTAAAATACAATTTCAGACAGTACCAGCAGTATCTTCTTCCAGGCTATACATACTTTTTAACTGACTTTGTAATTGTTCATCTATTTACCTCTGACCTGAGGTCTTAAGTCTCATCCCCCACATCCACAATATAAAATACACATTCACAAGTATATAGCATTTGGATCCTGGCAAGTTTAACCATCACACATGTGAAATAAACATAGTGGCAATTATACTCTATTATCTATTATAATATATTGTAATACCAGTGTTTTACGAAAAGCTTTTCCTTCAAAACTGCTGTTTCATCCTCCAGTTGTCAGGTTGTGCAGTTGCATTATCTACAAGCACTAGTTAACATATTAATCTTAAATTCATTGCAAATATAGTATCAATTCAGTGTTTATATGTATTCCTAGAATATATAACCATGAATACTTCTACTGTCTATTTGAGTCAGTACCTTTTATTGTTGAAGAATGACAAAATTAAAATTGTCCCTCCTTGTTTATAAGGCCAATTACAACTAAGGACATGTAAGGTTAACTTCTGATGTCAGCCAGAGCTTGCTGAATGTAAAACTAGATTGATGTTTTTACTTCCTGCACCAAGAAAGTTTCCCAAATAGAAAATGAATGCCAGAGTTCCTTACCTCTACTCCGTAACATTTTGCTTGCAAATCGCATCTCAAATGCTATCTCCAAATTAAGAAAATGCAACTCTTATCTGTTGGTATGAAAGACTATATTCTTTCATACCAACAAGCTGTTTAATTATAACATTTCACATCATCACTGATACCTGTTTCTGAGTTCTTAATGCTTTCCACAAAACATTAAGCACATTTTGATTTTAAGTTAATTGTTTCAAATGGCACTTTATTCAAAAGCATCCATTTCCTACCGATTATTTTCTTTAGCATTTTACTTATGCCCCAAAGTTTAACAGCTCTTATCTCTTTCACTGATGTAGGCTTGTGTTGTTGCACAAACCACAACAACGTATCAAAGCATCCATGCAGGCCAGGGAGCTGAAAGCAGCAGAAACAGAAAAATTTTGCTTTTAGGTTAAATACATCTTGATTTCTGTTTTCATCTCTTCCTATGTTCTGGGCCCTGTTCAAATCCTCATTACATATACCCTGTAATAATAATGAGGACAAGTGAAGACCCACAAAAAATTTCTTCTACTATTACGTAGCTACCACCCTCATTAAAATAGGATAGGAGACAAAACTGAAGAAAGCAAAAACCTATTTTCTGGTATGAAAGAGTAAATCCATCAGCTCCTTCCATACATAAAAAGAAGCCAAGTTTTCTAGTTTGTTTCAAAACCTTTGGTAGTTTTCTACCAAGAAAACCAAGATTTTCTCTTTACTTCAAAGGAAGCTCTACTACCTTATCAAGCAAAGCACCATGGTCCTTGTACGCTATGCTTAGTTTTCCCTCTATTACCTATTTTCCAGATGTTTCCCATGAACGTTGGTACCAACTTTCAACAGCTTCAGTCTGATATTTTTACTTTTCCCTTAAATGACTATTCTTGATACAGTTTTCGAGCTCTCGCAATACAAACAACTTACCTTGGGCAGGTGAGTTCCTTCAAGTTTAGTAGAAACATCCAACTACATGATATGTCTCATGTCCCCAAACACTACATCTCCCTCCCTCAGTCCCTCTGCAGTACATCCTTGTTTGAACGTCCAGGACCCATCTTTGCTTCCATGGGAATTCAAAGCAAACAAGAAGCCAAGTGTCAGAAAGATGAACAGGCAAAGAGATGGATGGATCATCCTTAGAACCAGACCATTAGCTTCAAAATCTTAGGTTAAATCCTGTCTTGGTATCAACAAGCACTTCATTGTAAAAATCAGCTAGAGAACACAGTATTTTTAAACTACAAATAATTTTGGATTTAGCCCATTATTAAGTATTTTAGGGGTAAGGTGACCAGCTGTATAATAAGGAAGAAAATTCAATACTGGCACACATCTCCTTCGGCTAAAATTTGTCACTTAAGCATTACAGAAACAAAGTTTTGGAAGGGAAGGTACCTTGGTTACTTCTTGTGTATTAATACAGACAAGTCGATCTAGTTTCAAAAAACATGATAAAGTCTAATTCTCACCACTTAAAAAAACAAAACACAAACCCCACATGATTCAAGACCCACACTTTGACTCCCACATTCCCATCTTTGTCTTCTGCAAGACAAGGACCTGCTATCAATTACTTATAATCCAAAAGTGAGTTGGCTTTGCACAAATTACAAGATCTCTGTCTTTGCAGTTCTCATTTTACAGAATGGGAAGTGTCTGCCTGTATATGTATTACATATATGTTTGCAGAGACATATTTACCTCTGCTTCTTAACCTGCTGTTATTGCTAAATTTCCCTTAGATGCTAAATACCTAAAAATTAAGCTACTTCATAACTTTATGTAGCTGGGCATTATAAAAACAGCCTTTTCTTTCAACTGCTGAAAAGCTTATGTTGCAACTCCCTTATAACAGCAGGGAAAGTAGCCTTTCCATGAAAGAAGGCTTTCTGAATGTCTGAGATTAAGTGATTTTGAAGTTTATCATTGTTTCTCCAATCATTCCCACTCTAAAGTTAAGTAGTGGGTAAGGACACTGTGTAACCCTCTCCCCACAAAGTGTCTTGTGTACACAGGCTCCACACTGGAGGTAAACATTTTCCTTAGGATTATTTTCAGTTTGTTCCCTCCCATTTTGGCAGCATGATAGATATGAAGAATGAGATCAGCCTGAAGCAACTGACGCTTTTTATCAGAGCCAACCACCCATTTTCAAAGTTCAGTGCACTTTTGCAGTTTCTAGCTGGGATTTCCACACACCACGTAGAACATTGTGGCATTTCTTTGGGACACAAGAGAAAAACTGTTATCATTAACATAATCTCAAGCTTGCAAGGAATATTCAGGAACAACGTTGAAAGTTCAAAGCCTGCTATACCAGGAGGCATGCAAGTTAACAGTTAGGATATCCTGGGACCCCCTTTTCTATATAGCAGAAAAAAGCAGTTTATCAATATCGCTTTTAATACAGACTTCAGAAAATACAAGAGTGTCTGTATTGACAATGCTCTTTCAGAAAAGACGTCTATATATGAAGAAACAAAAGCAAAAACGATGATCGGCCTCTATGTTAACCCTGACAACATCCACACTACAAGAAGGTGACTCTGTACTTACAAGTCACATCTTCCTAAAGTTGCTAGGATTGCTGGCTATCAAAAGCTGGCTTTACTTTTAACAAAGAGTAGTCTCTTCCAAAGGCAGTCACTTGAAAGGATGAGAGGAAGCAAATAAGTTCTTATCTGAATGTGAGTCTCACAGGTCACCTCTCTTGCAAATGGAGAAAAGGGAAACCTCAGTAAACAGTATGAAGGCAAGAGCCAAGAAAATAAAGTTCAATTCCTTGTGTAAAAAAACCGAGTAAATCTGTATTACAAGAAGTGCTTTACATATGAAGCTGACAGATTGCTTTGGAAAACCTGTTGCCATAGGACTAACTCAGGAACTTCAACAACACTTGATCACCTCTGAACTCCATGAGGAGCATGACTTGCTTTTGCTGGACAACTATACAAACCAAGTTTAACTTTACATCACTGAACAAGTAAGAAATAGTGAAGATATCTGTGCCTTAAAACCAGTATTAAAAAAGTCTCTAGCTTCAAACACCATTTTAGTATTTCCCTACCCATATAAAGATGTATCATATCCTGTAACTAAAGGCTACTGAACCTATCATTTAGTCCCTTGTCAACTACTACTCTTATAAATTTCCCTATTCCACTTCAAGAGCATTAACATAAAGGTTAGGAGCACAACAAAATTTATTAAAAATACAGCTTTATTTTTTAACAATGCATATTAGGACCAAAAGCATTTTTTGCTCAGCTTATGTTCCAATCTTACAACACATTTCAGCTTAATAGTTATTTTTTTCTAGCAGTTAAAAAGCTTTACAACTACCAGCATCATGACTGTTCAGAAACATTAACATCATGAATCCTTTTTGACAGCTTCATAATTAAAATTTGAAAGATGGTGTGATCATACAGCTTTGTCTGCTAGCTTCAAAGTTTCACTTTGTTTTTGCCAAGTATTATACAGTGGAAGACAGCCAAGATCGAAAAATAAGCTAATTAAATGATTGTTCTACATTACAGCAGTGCCATGTTCACCATTACTAGATAGTATCTGCTCAGTTAAGTCAAATATTAAGGTGGTAAGCAGTTTGATTTCAAGTTTACTACTTCAGTCTTATTTTCTGTACTCCCGACATCAGTCTCTCTGTTCCCTCTTTAGAGTAACCTGAATGATTATTATTTAAATGGACTTTTTTGCTATTTCATAGTCACTTACCCATCCTGCATCATTTTAAGGGCATTTCAGTTATTAAAAGAGCCTGAACAACACTGAAACGTTATTCTTAGAGTTACAATAAAGTGTGCTTAATATTAAT
Organism: Fulmarus glacialis; assembly: GCF_000690835.1. Taxonomy (NCBI): domain Eukaryota; kingdom Metazoa; phylum Chordata; class Aves; order Procellariiformes; family Procellariidae; genus Fulmarus; species Fulmarus glacialis. The sequence goes on along the minus strand of NW_009195819.1, from coordinate 10,904 downwards.
TTCTGAAAACAATACAGGTGCAATACTTTATGATTGCCTCACCTCTCTCATTTTAATCAAGTCTCCTATACACTAGAAGTTAATACACAGTGCTTTTAATCAGTTTGGTACAGTCTCTTCTAAAGTATCTAGAGCAGAGTGCTGGATGCTTGTCTCAGCGTTAAACTGATGTGTATGACTTGCCTGAACATCAGTTGTAGTGATGTGGCACGAAAATAAATTTGGTGCCTAAGTTGCCTAAAAATCACCTGTATTTTCTTAGATGTTGGTCACGCTACACACTCCAAGATTAACATGAAGTTTTTAAAACCTGAAATTAATTTAATCTGAACTAAAGTATTTGTTTTTACTGGCACACGTAACTTGTAGAACCATGACCCTCTATGATCTCCTCGGCATTCCCTAAAAACAGCTAAGTTTTGCTATTTGCAATAAAGTTACTGCAGCAAAACAAAGTTGCTGAACAAAGCTGAAAAGCAGCACACGTGTGAACAGTATCCATCAGTCCACACCAAAGACCAACTACTGCAGCTTAATTATCTCTGCAGTAAGCTAGTTTAAGTTATGTTGCATTTGCCACAGGCTAGAACATAAGCCATCACCACAGCTCAACTAGCACGTACTTCTATTATGCTTTTTCAAAAACTTGATTCATTTTAGGAAACATCATTTGAGATTTCAGAGTTAGCCCATTTTAGTCTGTTAGTCGCAAACATAATTTGAATGATAGCCTTATATTTTCATGTATGACAGTCATGGTAAAAAGCATGAGTTCTACTTACAGCAGATCATATTTATAGAACTGACAACTTGAAAAGTGGTGGACTTGAAAAAACCTCCCCCTCCTTACAGTTAGAAAAGGCCTGTGAACAGAGCTATAAACCATATTGTTATTTTCTGAGTAACTGTATTTGAATGCTACATTCCAGGAGAATATTTCATCCTATTTAATGATGATACTCTAATTTTTTTGACTTAATACTTCTTATAATGTGACAGTCTTCATAATTATTTTGAGACTGTTACACAGCCATGAGTTCTTCTCCATAAGGAAGCATTAGAACCAAGCATCAAAAAGTAACTTCTCACAGAAGTGACTTTCATATTAATTTGCAGCACTTAAATTACATAAAATTCTAGCTATTAAAAGACTGTTAAGTTGTTTACAAATAATTCCACTGTCTCAAACTATTTAGAAGTTTCCAGTTAACTAGCTCATTAACTAGTCAGTTAATTAGAACTTACTAGTTTTCCACAATGGCCTGCACTGTAGTTACGTCAGTCTGACTAAAACACCATCCTTTGTTCTAAAGATGCAGATATCAAATATGAATTGTGACAGATGTGGCTTCAAACATCCTGTACCTTCAGTTTTAGTCTTAAGTTTTCATTCTCATCTCAACCCTTAAGTGTTCATAATTAGTTTTAAGTTCTTATGAAGAAGTCATCTATGTTCGTATCCTGTAACTGGCGAACATGCACTCTGACACTTAATTCACATTGTGGAATAACTAATATCAAAACTTTCTGAAGAGCAGCAACACCATACAACAGAATGAAGTTTTAATTTTCATGTCTGTATTATTTTCCTTAAAAAAAATGGTAATATATTAGCACTTATTGATCAAGCTAGGTATTAGCTAATTTAGCTAATCCATTATGGAAATCTGGAGAGCTTTTTCACACTTGTACAGCACTATTCACATATACCCTAAGTCATGCTGCTCTTTCACAAAGAGGGTGTCATAGTAAAACATCACTTACATTGCGTTAATAGATACGAGGATGTTTTCCAACAGCAATGGTGCTAAACAGACACAAAAATTTGCTGTATTATACTAAGTAGATCAGCAGGTGTTCTGCAGGAGATACTTAACTTTATGATTACTGGATATCTGCATCCCAAGAAAAGGAGACAACGAGTAACTGGAGTACAACACACATTCAGAACATAATCCTAATTTCCTTAAAGCAGAGCATCTTTGACTTTTCCAAATGTAGTTGTTCCCCTCCCACTAACATCTGTTTTTTCAATCCATTACAGACAAGGTACTGTTTATTGCAGTCAATATGTCTTGCCAAAATGCAGGTTAACACTGGAAAAAAACAAAGTTCACCTAACAGGAGAAAGTAATAAACTCAGAAGCACTATGGGAATTACCTCAAACTTAAGAATTTCCACTGTATGTTGCTGTTATTGAGAAGTCAGTTTAATCCCAAGTTCTACTGTAGCTCTCACAATCCATATTTTCAATAGCTTTTCCCACAATTAAGGGGCATAAATATTTTATGCATCAACTGGCTCTTCAGTTTGCTATTTCAATCATTGACCAAAAAAAATTCCGAGTTAACATACTGTTTTTGCTGAGAAGTAAAACTTACCTAATATGTAGATAGTCTTCTGATCACTTCTCTGACCAAGGGAGTTAGTCACCTTACAGATGTAAGTCCCAGTGTAGTTGTAAGTCAATGGGCTGCTGAACTGTAGAGTATTGTTGACAGACAGCAATCCTTCAGGCCATTGTCCATCCAACCTAAAACAAAACAGTTAAGTTATATTTCAACTGTGAATCTTTAAGACTGAAGTCTAAATATAACTAGTTTAAAATAATAGTCTAGAAAGTGAACTTTTCACTATGCTCTGACATTCTCAATTGATATTCTCAGTGTCCACCTGAACATTTAGTATTTTAATTTCTGTGCCAAGTCCTTTAAATGTCAAGTCTGCTGGCACTAGCGAGCTGTCTACAAACTAAGAAAACTACTACAACTAAGAAAATATTATCTCAAAAGAACTCAGAGGAACAATCTAACTCTAAAAACTAACAGTCAAATTAAGATGCACTTATACTGCTGTCAGGATTATCTGCCTGTTCTTTTCCATCCAGTTGAGCTATCACAATAAATATTTTTGTCAATACACACTTAACTTATAGGACATTTTGAATAGGATTTCTGAGCAAGAGTTCAAGAAGTTTCTTCCCTCTCAACCTGCCTTTTCTCATCCCCGATCACTGAAACTCAATTTGGTGGTTGGTGATACATTTGGGGAAATAACTGGTTAAAGAAATTATTTCTAACCAACTGCCTTTTCCAAATCTATCATTTCCCTGTAGCATTCTGCATGTGTTTGCAGTAACAACTGTGTAAGCACAACAGAGAAAGGGGAAAAGGCAAAGGCACTGGAACTCTTAACAGAGCTGCCAACTGCCCATTAAACACCTGTGTAATTTCATGCCATTGCATCCCATTTTGCTTTTATCTATTAACAGCTAAGCAGGACTAAGTCAATATACAAACATGATCACCAGGTCTCCCTATCTTGGAAGCATTTAACAAGTATGATTTTATAAGTAGTATCGAACAAAAAAGCCACCCCTGACACTTTAAAATAGGTACTCAAACAGAAAAAAACCCCACAGTTAACAGTAAACGTGATCTCCAATAAATGTAGGTTCAAGACAACATTCCCATTGCTTTGCTGACAGTGATTATTGCCCAGAATTGCTTCAGCCATACAAAGTTGATTAAAGTAATTAAGCATGTACTTCATAATTCATAGTACCAGAAGTATTTCAAAAACCATTATAAAATAGTCAATTGGTTTGAAAGCTCTATTCTAATACAGTCCTCACAGGTGCAACATTTTAAAATATTATTGACCATGAAAATATTACTATCTTAGCAAATGCAATGTCACCTTTGCTTTCAAGGGATAAAGATTTTTTGGTGTGGTAGTTCCAGAAGCTATTATAATTTGAAACCAGTAAGATAGCAGACAATTTCAATACAGCTAGTTTCCACTTCCTTAAACACTCAATCTATTCTTCTTTTGCATAGAATTTCCCTCCCCCCCGAAGTTCCTCATTCACCAGTATTACAGCTTCTTGGATGGGTTTTGTTGTTGCTCAAACGAAAAGGTACACTAGTTTTATTCCAGAAAAATCAAGCTTTTCTTGTAAAAGTTGTTTCAGTTTTAACCTCAGGAAGTTTAAAAGTGACCTCTAAAGGTTGAAGTGCTTTAAAGGGTTGTATATATTTCTTCTGGAATTGGAAACAGTGGCTGTATTGATTAGTTCTTACACACATCTCAAAATCAAATCAGACAACTGAGAACCCAGTTCATCTAAAGAAACAAGCGGTACTGCTGTTGAGAGCCTGGCATGCTTTTTTAAACATAAGAATTTTTGTGTGTTGAAATCTCTCATCACACGGAATTTGAGTTAAGCCTGGGATGGCAGCCTACTATAGCACGTAGGTAAAGCATACATTTTACTAAGGCATACATTTTACTAAACCTACTTTAGTGTAGCCATGCCATTCTGACTAGAGTTAGCTGCAATACTGACTTAAGATTTCAACGGCTGCTTTAAGGATTGAGACAGTTATAGCAATGTTCTATTTACCTGTGAAACTGCCATCAAGCAATTCCGAACTATCAATACAACATTTTCAAACCACATTATGACTACTGTTCCTATATGCTAAATTATATCTACCATTGAGAAGGTAGAGAAATGGATTACAGCTTCACATCAGTAAATACTCCTGTGATTTTACCAACAGAAGCACTGTAACATAGCTACATATAAATTTACACTGTCCTTAGGAAAGTTATTTCCTTTGTTTCTACAAGCAACAAGTAAATTTAAAATAGCTGGGTTTATTTAATTTTTTTTGTCTTCACAGGACAGATTTTGGATCTATGCTTGCTTTTGTCTTCCTCTGTCTCTTGCCCAAAGTACATCCATGGCTGCAAAAGCAAAGCAGTAAATTTCAGAGTAGGGCCCATCGAATCCATACATCCATGAAATGCGGCTGTTATGTAAGAAATTTTTATTTTTTATTTTTCACTAGAGACAAATGTTCAAGACCTAGTTTCCATCACTATGCAAAACAGCACATTTATCTGTCTTGGCAACTACTTGAGCACTTTTGAAAAATATGACAAGTTCTATAATTCAGTAAGCAGTATTTGTCATCTCAGCTGTAATTTCCAGATTTTAAAATGCAGATACTGAAAAGTCTGTTCAAGTGTTTACAATCTACTTTAAGTAATAATAAAACAGAACTAACGAAATAATAGTTGGATCCCTACTAGATTTATTGGGCTTTGCTCTATATACTGCAACGTGCACAGTTTAGTCTACTTTAATAAGTAACTACAAAAGATTTTATCCTGAGAGTAATGACAAACTGTTCAGGCCTGTAAATTTACAAGATATCCACTCACCCATATTCATACATTCACACATCTTGTATCCTCCTTTTAAAAGGCTGGATAATTTTCAAAACAGGTGTTTACTGTAAGCTAAGAGATTATACCACTTTAATCATGTGGCAAGCCCCTTTTTACAAATAGTTACCTGGTCCACATAAATTCCATAGGTAATGGATTTGCATCAGCATTACATCTGAGCTGAACGTTCTCTCTTCCAATGAACCAGTTTCCATCATAGCCAGTTACTGAAACTTCTGGGGCATCTGACAAAAAAAGATTTAACCTATCAACAATCACAATATTTTCTTTAAACACTAACTGTGTGTAAAGGTCAGCTCAGTGGAGCCAAAGGTGCTTTTTGGTTGTGTTTGGGGTTTTTTGTTTGTTTGTTTTTTAATTTAAAAACCAACAACAACAAAATACACAGAGAACACCAATACAGTTCCAAGCTACAGCATAATATGCAGCAGTGGATTAGATCAGGAACAGTAAGCTGTTTTAATCAGTGCAACTGTCCCACTGTGTGTTTTCAGCAAACATACAGCACTTTAGTGAAGTGAAAGGACTTCAGAAGAAAAGAATCAGTTTAATGTTTTTTTGGAAGCGAGTAATGGTAATTTAGAGCTACTTCTCACTAACAAGATACTGCGAAGGATCAGAAAGAGCATTTTGAGAAGCCAGGTAATTAGGAAATCAAGAAGTTCACAGATGCTAGTTAAAAAGGTTAACAGTTACCCACTGGCATCATAATGTAGAATTATGTTGTTATGGCTCTAAAAAGCTAGGAGGCTACTTCAGATAAGCCAGAGACACCTAGCTGACATATTCAGAACCCAGGGAACAGAAGAACCAGTATGATTTGGTATAAGCTCCTACAGCAGAGATGGAGGAGTCACTGCAAAAGCTGTAAGCGTAAGGGAAGACTGAAGGAAAACTAGAGAACACAGACATAAAATCTCTGCTTCTCACTTTCTGCTGTGTTGCTTTACTATACAATTTTGTCAGAAGTTCTGAAACATGCCTTAGCACTAATTTCAGATAAAAGCAAGTTTAAGACCAACTTGCCCCCTCATTTCATTTTAAATACGGAACTTCATTCTCTTATTCATTGTTTGAGCCAATAATGGGAACAAATCATCTTTACTTCCATTTCTGTATCAATGGCACTTTAATCTGAAACTTCATTTCAACATTGACAAAATAAACCAGTACTAATCACTATTTTATGCCCAAATAAGTGACTCTCTACCAAACAGGACAAAAAAAAACCCACAAGAGATTCTAGTCAAACCAAAATAGCAAAGTTTACATTTTTCGGCCACTACACTTCTTCTAATTGAATTGACAGATTTCTATGATTTAGGAACTTTAAAGCAGCACACAGCTGAGACAGGATACCAAAAGAAGAACTTGAAAATAGTTCATCACGTATGCATTGTCTAACAAAAAAATGGATCACATGCCTACAGCTTATTTTTCTTAACTGGTTTTAGCTAAGCAGCATTGTAAGCCATCTCACTTTGTATTCATGAGTTTTAAAGCCACAAATTTGTTAAACAAGCCTGCTACAGGTTTGAATTACATGAGCAACCTGAAGCTGAATAACAAATGTTAGGAATGTATGTATTATGTTCTTGTTTCTTTATGCAAATTAGAGTGGTAATGCAAATTTATGCAAATTAGTGAGTAATTTGAAAATAACTTACTGACCCTCATAAGACCTACTTTCAACTTGTCATCTCAAACATGAATCTTCATTAGAATTCTTTTTTAATACTGCTGAAATTATAAGGCACTATAAACAGTTTACAGATGAACTGAGTTTGTTATTTTGTCTGTAATCTTTTCAATGTTAAATATAAACACAAATAATAATGTTTACCCATGAGCCAATATCCAAAACAAATGGTAGAAACATAATGGTATTGTAGCTTTGTGACTAGATTTTTTTTAATACAGAGACCCTAGGTTTCTACTCCTGCCTGACCTACCTCTTATCACATGCTTTTCTACACAGTTTTAATTTCCCCTTTTTTTCCTGAAGCAGTAAGTGCTCATCTCCTTCCTGTGGAAGGTGTACACTGATAAAGAAGGTGGTTATAAGATATATACCAAGTAGTAACTACCTTACAGAATACTTACACTGTATGTCCAACACATGAGGGTATCTTATCTCCTTTTCCAAGGCAGGGTGCCTCACAATACAAGTTATACGTCTAGGGACAATCATATACTGACTTACAACTGTCACAGTTTCATTTGGAAACAAAGTAGAGCTGGATTCCATTTCACCAAGACCTCCTTCCCAGTCAATCTCTGCAGCAGGTTTTCCAGTGGCTGCTGTACAAGTGGCTGCTATTGTCCGATTTGCACCATCTATTAGAGGGTTTGGTCCTTTTGTTAAGCTCACAACAGGTTCAACTAGGGAGGAGGAAAAAAGTAAATTTAAACAAGAGAGACTCCACATCTTTGAAACTGTTGCTATGTAAAAGAGTTAGAGAAGATATAATCCATTTGCAAAAGCCCATGCTAATCAGATGTCCTAGAAATAAGATCATGTCATATATCACAGATGATAGCTCTACAAAGCTTTGGCCTGCTGATACTGTTAAACTTTAATGAGTGGACAAAGGTGAATGTTGCTTATTCACTACATTTAATGCATTGAAAGAGAATTCCAAAGCGGTTAGGTTCAAAACTCCAACTACAGTGCTCCAACTGCAGTGTCTGACAACAAACAGCTTAAGATACTAGGTTGAAACTATACTGCGATTTTTAAAAAAGGCTTGGATTCTGCTGCACTTTCAAATGTTATACTTAAAGTAATAATCTATACAGTCAGTTTGTGTCACTTCAAAGCTACTTAATTCAGTGTTTTAACACTCAACATTAAGAGTTTAAGCTTCTGTTGATCAGTACAATACCAATTGATTCCATGCTGAAAAGGATAGTTAATCTCTAAAAACCTGTTTTTATTATACACATACATTATATATAAAATCTAATATGTACACACAAATATAGCTAATATACATAATTTTTTATATGTATCTCGTATATGTTTTTGATATACAAATAAATTGTTTCTAGATAGAAATAAAATTCTGTCTATATATAGATGGCCATCACTTATAGAAGTAAAAAATTTGAACTCAATACTATGTCTGAGACTCAAGAAATCCGCAAGTGGAAGGATCTGACCTCCTTGTAAACCCACCACTCACCTCAGAATTTTAGAGGCTTAGAGAACACACTTCCTTCTAAAAGGAACTTGAGTTCCTGATGTACAAGTCTACTGTTGAGGACCATAGACTGAAAAGCTTTTAAAAAAAAAAAAATTCCTTCTTACTCAAGAAGCCTGTTTCAGCCCTCTACAAGCCATCCACCAGTTGCAGCCCAAGTCAGAAATACCATCTGGTGTTTCAGATACAAACCAAGGTTTTGCTTTCTAGGATGGCCCATTTCTATCATCGATACTGGAAGATTCATGTTTCCCAGTAGCATACTAGCCTATTATATAATCCTTGTCTTTTGATCTAATGAGGCTATCAGAGTCCTCTGAAGTGAAGTCATCACTACATACCATAATGCTTTAGAATCCACCTCAGTGGACCAGCCCTAACTAATCACAAAGCAGAGACAACTCTTGAAACTTCTGTGCCTTTCAGTATCCTATAAGAAAAAGTTTAGTTCACAGAATTTCTTTCCAAGAAGCTGAAGCTGACCCACATACCTTAAAATGAAATAGAGCAGAGTTCACAATACCTGGCAAGGTATCTATACTTTCCAGCTATCTATACTTTCAAGAGGTAAATCGGTAACAAGTATTTTCAGTTTGAGTGAATTCACTGCCAGATCAGTTTTTGATTTTTTTTTTCTGCTCAGTGTAACACTGCTCAGTGTCTGAAGAAGGTGGTTTATTATTTGTTCAACTAGACTAAAAGGAAAGGCAAGTACTAAATGGATAACCTTATAAAAATATGTGTTTTCTGTTCTATGCTTAAAGTATATAAAGTGCTTAAAGAATATATCTCATTACCAGATTAAAGGTTGTTTGTTTGGGCAGATATTTAGAGCGGATTATTTTCTACTTTGTTTCTCTGAATGCCTACCCTCTGCAATTTATTAGTGACCCTACTGTAAATAAACCAACAGCAGGGTTTTTCAGCTAAGTCCTATATTCACTCTTCTAGATCTGAAGCACCTCCAACAGAGGTTCTTTCAAAATTTGATTCCCTGCTCTCTAACACTAGCAACAACTGGAGCTTTCTGCAATAAGCTTGGATATTTGAACTGATGTACATATGAAGCCTTCTATCATCTGAAAAAAATCCTTTAAAACCTAGCATGGAGAACTTGACATTGTATACCTTTGTTATTTGACCCACAATTTGGTTTCCCTGATTCAACATAAACATTACCACCTTGTTCCTGCCAAATCACTAGTAATAACCTTTTGAATAGCTTCTGTAGTATTACTGAAATGCAGAAGTAAACACCCAAACTTACATTTAGTGTCTTACAAGCATAAAGATACTAATTTTTGCTGTATCCTCCCCACCTAAGATCACCATCACAGAGAAATCAATTAAATTAGCAGCTATCATTAGCTTTTCATGCCAGAACTTATAGCCCCAAATCATTTAACCTGGAAATAAAGTTTCATATATTCTATTCCTTTGAATTTTCCTCAAAAATAAATGAGTACACAACTCCAGAATTTTTCCTCTACCCCTTTGTAACGGGATACATAGGTCAACAAGAAATCTTAACTAAGCTAGCAGAGATCTCCAGACCCAAAGCAGACTACTCAGTATGCTGCTTCACTTACTGTGCTTTTAGGAAAAAAAAAAAAACTTCAAGTATTAAGTGACAGTAGCCAGAGAACAGGATATAGACTGGTTTAAAAAGCCTAGTTTCTCCTAAGATTATCATTATTAGGAAAAAAGTATACTTTGCTTTCTCCTGTGATATCTGAAATTTGTGAGATTGGCCAGTTTCAGTTCATTGTGTAATTCTTGGTTTTACACTTGTCAGAAAGACACAAAATTGAACTACTCAAAACTACTCAACTTCATAAAATATACTTATTCCCAGTTCAATGTGTTTTGGTGCTTTAGTTTTTTTATACTTCACAAATGGTTAGGCTTCTACTGTCACATCTTCCCATAAATCATGATTCTCGGCTACACACCAACTACAAGATAACCAAACAGCTACATACTAAAAAGTGGAAAGCAACTGCTGTTATGATACTTATTTCTATAATCTATCCTTCAGGATTACTTTGTCCCAGCAGCTGAAGCAAAAACAGCAGAAACCCAGCTACTCATTCTACAGCCTTTCTAGCTGTTTCACTCATGGATTAAGATAAATATCTTGTGAATGAATCCCTAATTGCAAAGGGCCATTGGCATCTCACCTCTCACAACAGGAAACAGTTTTACTGGTTTTCAGCTTGGAAAAAAGACTACCGAAAGTCCGCGGTTTGGAGGGGTTTTTTGTGGGGTTTTGGCTGGCTTTTTTTTTTTTTTTTTTTTTGAAAGTGTAACTTCTATATACAGACTCTGGTAGCAGTCCTCTTTTGTCCCAGGACCATTCATGAATCATACTGAAGTGTGCCCTACAGAATTCCATTGCTCACAGTGGTGGTCAGGGTGGGGGACACATGAAGGAGGGTGGG
>NW_009195818.1:47516-58210 GCF_000690835.1 Fulmarus glacialis | reverse complement strand
CTCGCTCCCCCGCCTCCCGCCCCGAACCCGCTGCCGGCAGCGGGCAGTGCCGGGGGCGCTGGGGTTCCGTGCTGCCCGTCCATGTCGGCTGGTGAGGAACGCGGCGGCTCTAGCTCCGCGCTCTTCTCTCTGTTGATGCGTGGTGCAGCTTTTTCTGTGGTAACAACGGCTTCGCCCGAGCAGTGAGGTGGAGCTGGTACTTGCCCCGCGCGTTTGGTGTCTGAGTATTTTGCAGTCACAGGGAACGCGTGTCCTTCAGCATTGCTAGGAAAAAACCACCAACGCTTTCACCGTTGTAGGACTTGCTACCGTGAACGTCCATTTTCCTGAACTTTGTGTTGAAATAAATCCATCTTCATGTGTAATGACTTATTGGGCATCTCGAGTAATCATATGTGGGTTATTACAGATTTGACAGTGTATTTTGTGGCTAGGCTTAGCATTTGTGATGGTAAAACACGGTGGTTAGAGCAGTAGGATTCTCAGTGAAAGCTGCTGTGTAAAGATTGTTTTGTGAGCATTGGCAGGTGATACTGTTTTATTACAGCATTAACAACGTGAACCTGGTTTTTGATCAGTTTTGCTGTACAGTGCAATAATTTCTTTGTTGGACAAATGTCCATGTGGGACTCTCAAACTCCCAGCGCTGAGAGTTGCTAACAATAGGATTAACAAAATATGTCCACTATACTCTTTGAGCTGAAATAGTTATTCATATTGCTAAGAAGGAAGAATGCTTGATTTCATTGCACAACGTGGTGCATGTCTGCAGTTGACTTCTGCTTTCTCTTTTGGGCTTTCTATTGGCTTCTGGTGAAAGTACCCCATCTACCCTTGTTCTTAAGGACAGTAAGCTCTCCTACTGCATATTTGTATTGTAAGAACTGCTCTATTGCTGTACAAATGAAGGTGATGTGAAAAGAAAGGGAAGAAATATAAACTAGGAGGGATTTTTAGTGGGTTTTTTTTTCCTTGGATGTGAGAAATGATGAAGGGGTCCTCTAAAGTTGGCTGGATGTGTTACGCAGATGAGAGAAAATAGAAAGAATATAAGGGGGGGGGATGGAAGCCGTCAAAAGAAAGGAGGAGAGCAGGCAAGTGAGGCTTTGTGTTTTTGACAAATTGGGGCACACTGTGTTAATGGTGAGACTGCACTATGTTGTGTTCCGGACATGTGCTTAGAGTGGGTAGCAACTAGTGATGATGGCTTGCGCTGAACTGTACATGCTCAAAGACGTCTTCCAAAATGCTTTGCTGTACTTCTGTTGCTCTGGAGTTGAAGACTGGGACCAATTGTTTCTGTGGCTGAATTGCGCATGCAACATGAGTTACCTTAAGTTTAAATTGTCCTGGCTGCATATATGTGTTGAGAAGAAAGTAATCTCTTTTTTTTTTTTTTTTTAATTCTGGTATGTTGCTGTACATACTCGCTGATGGTGTAAATAGCCCTAAATGTTATTATGGATGGATACAAAAGACAAATGTTTTTTTAAAATATGTTTCAGAGTGTTGACTAATAGATGGTTGGCGGTTTAACTTGTGTGTCCTTGAGAATCTTTAGTCCAGGAAAAGGTCATTCTGGCTTTCCCTGCAGATGTTACCCTATGGCCTCTATACTTCCATCAGCAGGCCTGGTTTCACTCTGTTAGGTAGTTGAGGAGTTAGTTCATGTGCATGTAATGGTATGGAATTTTTGTCTCTTACTGTTAAATGACTTTACCTATGGCCTTTGTTAACTAAAACCCCACTGCCTTGAATTTCTGATTGTTCTATTGAATAAAAATGTTTAGTAATGGTGTCACTTGTAATAGTTTCTGTGCTGACTTGTGCACAGAGGAAATTGAATTCTGTACCAACAGTTACATTCTTGTTTCTCTCCCTTCTTTGCAATATGAAGTTATTTCAGGACTCTTAAACCACCTCACAGTTCTGTAGGCATGTGTAAACCACTCTTTGCAATTTGCTAATTGCCCTAAAGACTAACTCCCGAAGTAATCTTGGACATCCTCGTTTGTTAATACTAGTTAGTAACAAGTCTTCTAAAAAAACAGCTCAGGTAATATTACAAGACGCTTTAAAACTCTCTTGAACCCTGTTTTGGAGATGGATAGCAGACTTGGCTGTATTTAATAAATGAAATGTCTGAATTCTGTGAAAAAATAATATCCTGGACTTTCATTCATGATATTCCCTTTCATTCAAGGATTCTCTTTGCAGAGGGAATCCCTGTGATAATGAATGTCCTTTGATCAGCGTTGTCCTATTTCTAGCTTGCTTTGCAGTGTATGCCTTTTCAGTGATCTCGGTTCCCTTGTTATTTCCTGCTTTCAACACTTAAAATTTTTGGCTGCTATTTCTGTTTGTTTTGAGAGGATAAAGGCATAAATGTAAGCAGCAGCTGGAGAAGTGAAAGGCAAGTCTCTTTAGGAAGTTAGAAAATTTCATACTGAAAGACTAACATGGGAAGTAATAGATATATATTTTTAATATAGAACGTCAGATATAGCTCTTATATGGTCATTCTGTAGATTGTCATGATTTTTTTGGTGAGCCAACTTCTATAAACAATAACTTTGTTTTACAGTAGTTGCTGCTGTATTATTGCTTAATCCTACTTATCTGTGGCAGCTGCTCTTGAGCAGGAAGCTTGAGGTTTTTTTTCCATGTTTTCTGTTAAGCGTGCCTCCGGTCTGGTTACCTGAAAGGGAATGAGTAGCTTAGACACTCTTCTTTTCTGCCTTGTTAATGACTAGAAAAGGTAGTTGTGGTAAGTCATCAGAGAGGAAAAGCTTTTCTGAAGAGAGGTAAACAAAGTGTAAGTTGGATGCTGTGATGCTAGTTTTTGCATGACTAGTTCTGTGAATGAGGGTTGTGTAGATACACTTCTACAGCACCTCCAGAGGTACTTCTGCAGAGCTGAGACCATCTGTCGCTGTAGTTATTTCAGATGTAGCCTTTATGAACCCTTTAGTAAGGGGTTACTTGCGAAAAACAAACCTAGCAAAAAGCAATGCAGAAGGTGGTCTATGAAAAAATCTTACCATCATGAGAAGTCCTGAATTCTATCATTATTCCATAGATTAAAATTCAACACATTGGCCTTGGCTTGGATACTGACTTCCAAAATGAATGAGTTGTCACATCCCTCTTATCTCTTTCTTAAAAATCAGAGCCTTTACCTCAAGCAGAATCAAGATGTGCACAGCAGAAATTAAACTGCGTGCGATCATTACATAGTTTCATTTCATAGGTCTTATTCAGGTCCTTATCTTCTGTTCTGATTTGTGGTAGTCTAACAGAGTGGATCTACATATGAATATTGAGGTTAAGGAGTCTGCGTGGTACTCTCTTACTCTAGTGATGCATGCATTATGACAATGTAAACAAAGTACGCAGGTAATAAAATTCTTAGTTACCTAAGTTTTGAACATCTGTTGCCCTGAAGTGAGGGAAATCAACTTGAGCATCTGTTAATTCGCGGGGAAAAACAATGCATATGGGACGCATCGGAATTGCTGTAGTCTCACTGAACTGATAGCAAGTCAGAGACTAGTGCAGCAGTGGTAAACTCATGTGCTGGCACATGAGTGGAGGAATCATCTTAACCAAATAACAAGCAGTTAAACTTTATACTTCTTCTATTCTTACTGTATGGGGAATGTTGTATGGTGTACTGTGGTACTTACTGTGGGATAAAAATGTGTAGGTGTGCAAGGAAGGGGCAGAGACAATGAGTTTGAGTGTAAGGCATATCCATAGATTAGCAGTGTGGACTCTTGCATTGCAAGGGTAACAATATACTATTGTGCAGACCTGATGCTGAAATTCAGCCTCGTACAGGGGCCATTACTCAGGCTTTGTGCGAATTCGCCCTATACAAGACTTTAAAGCAATTGGATAATGCTAAATTGCCTCTTAAGTCATCTGTAGAAACTGACACAGATAGCAAATCTTTTATGCTTCAGGCATATGGAAGTGGTTTGTGATGCAAACATACTATCTAAAGTGGAAGTACAGCATGGCTTTTGTGAGCTCTCATCTGTGTACCTTGATGACATCTCTCTCTGAATGCTGCAAATGCCAGAATGGCTTCAAAATCTAGGCACAGAGAGCCTGATGAAAGAAAAATCCATTAAGGCTGTAGAGAAAGTGCCTTGTATCAGACTGCTGGGAATTGGGAGAGGACATTGCACACTGCCCTAAACATCTTGTTTCCCTTTTTCCCCATGCTAGGGCAATACTGGGTTAGGCAGACCTTGGGATTTGAGGCAGTATGGCTGCTGTTAGGATACATCTGTATTTTGCTCTCCCTTTCATATTTCAGTCAGATTCTTCCATCGTTTTCTGCCTATGTAACTGGGTACATAATGATTTAATTCTGCTTATGAGATTTGGCTCAGGTCCTTATCTCTGCAGATGTGTCCTGAATCCTTCCAGGAAAGGACTGCACTGTTCTTTGAGTTTGGAGACAGCAAAGAAGGGAACAGGATTAAGAGAGTGCTACAAAACTTTTTCAGTGTAAGGATTCATTGTTGCTGTGAATGAGGAACATGTGCTTACTTCACTGGTCAGATTTGTATGAATGCAGTTACACCAGCCAGGTATAGGGCAGAATGAGTGTGTTGCATTTCCAGTTTAGCCAGCAGACCCACAGAAGGGAGGAAACTCATGGGTCAGTAAAGGAGGGCTAAATTAGAGGTTAGCATATTCAAGTGTCTAGACAGCAAATACAGACATACTGCAAAAGTCAGTCTGTCAGGGAGTGGAGAGTCTAGATTAAAAAGCCATTTCAAAGGCATGTTGCCTGGATGGGGTAATCATGTGCTCAGACTTTTTCAGTACATAAGCATAAGCTGAGTGAGGAAAGAGATCAAAAAAGGACATAAAGATTGACACAGATTCTGTAGCAGCTTAGACTGGAATGGAACTTGATAAATTAAAAATAGCTGGTTGTTCACACTTGTGTTTCCCAGAAATGGCCACAGCCACATCTGTTTTTTACCATCCGTTCTGTAATATTTGAGTGCCTCACAGAAATGTTACATCCATCCTGCTGCTGTAGGGACATTGTTATATATTCGTCCCAGGCTGAGTTCATTCTTGCTCTCAGGCAGTCTGGTGAAATACCCGGAACTCACTTAATCCCTGTTAGATTGGATGCTTTTAGGGCAGTGTTGAGAGATGTTCCACTGCAGGATGCTTGGGTGGATCAGCAGAAACATAGGACCTGACTCAAATCCCAGTCTAACTGCCCTGTTGCATCCCATCTTCCTTATGGAGCCAGAGGCCTTGCTGTCAGCTGACTGGCTCAGCTGTGTTTTTATGCCCTTTAGGCACAGTGTTTCACACAACTGTAGTGTTATGCATAATGACAGTTTGGGGGAAGTTCCAGGAATCTACTCACATGCAGTGTTAGGGTCTGCAGCAGCACTGAAGTTCCTTTTCATCCTTCCCAAGAACATGTCATATCCATTACCTTTGTCTATTACACTATTTATTTATCAGTGTGCTTTTTCTGCCATGGTCATCTCACTACATAGATAGATGTTGTCTTTGTGGTGAAGCTAAACGGCCCAAGGATGATAGGATGCATTCATACAGTATTTTGCAGGTAGAGGTGTCTGCGGTGGCTGTTCTTCAAAACAACTAGAAGCTATGTGAATAGTAGCATAGTGCTCAGCTTGAGCTGTTATACCCTACCTTGTATGTTGGCTTTGATAAACAGCCAAAGTGAGCTTGCATCTGAAAACTGCAAAACACTCTCTGTGTGTGTAGTGTTTCTGACCCCTGCCAGGGAAGGATTTCTGTCTCTTTGCTCCAAGAGGTCTTAACTGGTTTGCCCACTGCAAGGAGCTATCTGATGCAGGGGCCTCTGAACTGGTCCTTGTACAAGGTAAAGTTTATTAATTACTCTATCAAAGACACCCAGGTAAGGAACATAAATTAGATCAGGTAGGCTATCTGTGGAAGGAATGAGTCCTGGGTGATCTGGTATACTGCAGCACGTGCTGCTGAGGCCCTACATCCACTGAGTCGATCTCCAGGCACACTCTGTTGCATTGCCCAGTGGGAGATGCGTGGATTGCTGTGGCCAGACCCTTGCTTGTCAAGACCGAACAGGAACTCTTGAAAAATAACTAAATATTGTCAGCACCTATAGCTGTTGGGTATTTTGTATTGACAAGCCTAGAAGTCATCAGTCTTTTACAGTTATAATTAGGCAATAGGCTTCACTGAGATTGGAAAGAATGGTAGCAGTCAGCTCTTTGCTTTTTTTGCCTTTTCCTGTGGCTTGTTCTATCCTTTTTACCTATTAAAGGCAATGCCATAGTCTGTTCTTCTGATAAAATCGTTTATTCATAGAGTATCATCAATAGGTGGGGCTTATGATCTCTACAAAATAAATAGTAAGCAAAACTGACAGCTTAGAAGTTAGCATGCCATTAGAAACATAACCCGGGGAAGCTTGGGATGCCTTCTGTATCAGGTGGGTATCTGTGAGACCTCTGAAAGCAGGGGAAGGAGGTTTCACAGATTTTACGAGATCTGATGGTGGAATAGTGTGTGGCTTCAGTGAGCCAGGGAGGTAAGAGCAGATTGAGCAGGAAGGACGGTGGGGGTAAAGCTCAGCTGATTCTCATTCTGAACCAGTAATTTTAGTTTAAAAGCTATATATATATAAATGGTATTTGGTGTGTGATTGTAGAAATTAATAGTTCGGTAACTTGATTCCCAAACAGTATAAAGTTAATTTTATTCATATTTGAGATTCTGCCTGTATAGGGCATGTGGAAGGGGACACAACAGTCTGCCAAGCATTTCTATTTTGAGATGTGTGGTTGTATTTGCACTACTGATCCCTTGCTACAGACATCCCCAACAAAGTGAGATTGTGCTGCTGAACTTGCTTCTGGTTTTTTGTCATGTCAAAATCTGACATGTGTTTTAATGTCTATTTATGAATGATATCTTTAATTTGAGAGCCTAACGCTTACTTACCTGAGTGCATATTTGTGCCTACTAATAAAACACTGATTTTCTGAGAAGCCGAGCACTACGGGACCTAATGATTTTGCTGGAAAAAATATTTATCAACATCTCTGAATTTCAGCTCCTATTTATGTCTACACATGATATTAAATAGCTGATATTTAAAATACTTATTTAGAAGTATTTTTAAATGTTGGTGTCTCTAGTCCCCTGTCTCTAGTTAAGGTTATATATATGTGATCTAAATAACCTTTGTGAGGTTTAAAGAAAAAACAAGGTCATGCCTTTAAGATCAGGTTGCCTCAAAACATTTCAAGTTGGGCATCTCAAAAATTGAGGCGTGAGAATAGCTTTTCACTCTTAAATGTATATGTCGTATGAATGTGTACATATATATGCATGTGTGTGTACAAGACAGGTCTTGACTGCGCTTGTGTGTAGTAGCATTGTCTGCAAGCAGATAAGGGGAAAAAGCTGGTATGATCACAGTAATTCTCAACAAACTTTTTGTACAACATTTCACAATCTCTTTTTATCTCCCAGCTTGTCTCCCCCTTTTTTTCTTAGTGTTTGATTTACTAACTTCATTCACCAGCCTGATGCATTTGGACAGAAAATGAGATTCCTCTTGCACTTGCACCCAACGCCCACACAGTTCTTGTTTCAAGGCACTGAGAGATATTGCAGAGTGAACTCCTGTGCTTGGTTCATACTTCTGAACCTTGTGGCAGTTGTTGGAATTTCCAGCTGTCGCCAATGCAAGTTGGCGGGAAAAGCAAAGCTGCGGACGTATTGACTGGAAGTTAGTAGAAATCCTGACAGACAGATACCTTTGCACAAAATTGCATTAAAATAAGCTACTTGATTACTTACATATTTACAAGAGCATTTCTACATGATGTGCATTGGTATTTAATGTGTATTGGCTCTGCTGTGAAGTCTGGAGGGAAAAAAAAAGATTCCAAGGTGAACCGGAATTTATTAATGCTGTAGGAATAATAATCTGCTTTTAGGAGTGAGAAACATGACCTTTTGAGGGTTGTGGTCTGCTGTTCAGTATCTTCACACCTCACATAAACTTGGACAGAATTAGAAGAATACAAATTAAGGGAATAACCTGATCCTATGTTCTATCCTGCTTGTTCCCCTTCCCAAAAAAAAGAAAACTAAAAAAATACTTTGTCCTCCTTTAATATGCCACATTGAAATATATCGAGCACTTTTTCAAACTCTGAATTGAATTCCCTTTTGTGTTCAAATTTAAGAAATTTACAGGGGATAATTCATTTATGCAATTTCTTGTTTTTAAGTACATTGCAGAAAACTCGGGAAATATTTCACACTTGATTTGAGGGGTGAATCCAAATGATGGTGGAGTTTTTTTGAGCAACTAAATAGCTTGAGTTTTTAGCACATCTTTGATTTTAACTACTTAAGTTATATGGTGTTTGTTCTGTCATAAGCATCACCTTCTAATTGTTAATCAAAATGGTGTGAGTACCATAGTCAAATATATAACCTTTAGTCAGTTTGGAGGCATTTGAGTTTTACATTTTTAGTGTAGATTTGTGGTAATGAGATGGAGCTGTTGAAAGTAGATGTGAAGAGTAAAGTATGATCGAACTGAATTTGCTGTTGAGCTTAAAATACGGGGAGGAAAAAAGTATTCCTGTTGCGTGGCTGGAAGTAGCTCTGCGGGGAGAGCAGTGGGCAAGGTCTGGGCGGTGGGGCTGCACCTGCATGGCCTGCGGCACGGCCAAAACCCAGCATCCACGAGTCCAGAAGTTGCTGTCGTCTTGAGACTGCACTCTCTTCCTTCCCCGCAGGGTCACTGCAGGTTTGGGAGCTAGCATTTCTTTGTGGAAACGTCTTCTCTTCCTCCTGGGATCTGCTGAGTGTCTTTACGCACTCGGGGCAGAGCAGCCGGTCCTCGATGAGTCCGTGCAGCCCGCTGCAGCTTGTGTGACCGATGTGCCCAGCCTGCAGCTGGTGCAGACTTTGCTGGGCAGGGGCTGGGGGGTGGCAGTGGAGGTGGCCTTAGTGTGGAAACTCCTTTCTCGTCCTGTTCCTGGATCACTATGTGTTTTGTTCTCCCTCTGTCACCTATGCTTCCTCCTTTGCTGTTCCTACATGCTCATGAACACAGGAAGAATAATTTTCTTTGTAATTTAGCAACTGGGAATCCTATCCCAGATAAACTTAAACATTTCCAGGAAGTCATAGGTACTTCTCTTTAAAACATAATGAGTTTGTCTTTGTTTTCTCCTTCTCTAATTGGCACTTTCCATTCTAATAAAAAACATTCTAATAAACACCCACAAACTATGCAGCCACATGATCTTTTCAGTTAATACAAATCATCATTTCCAGTCCAATACTCAGTTAATTGTGCAAACCTGCAACACACCCATAAAGTGGCTATCTAGTTTGTTATGCAATGATGAATCATGAAGGAAATGTGGAGTGTAATTAAATACAGTGATGCAAAGATAGTAGTATGAAGCCAAAATCAAAGTATAAGTGATAATCATCTGTATTAAATGTTTGTTTCTGCATGTTGTTTTCAGAAATTACTTAAATGATAAGTTATCTGGCTGCTGCACACATGCCTGGCATATGTTTTGACAAGTTAAAAAATGACCTGCAAACCTGTAAATAAGCTGAACCAACTCTGCTATAAAAATAGTCTTTTGGGGAAGGAAAGGTATGTGGCTCAGTCTCAGACTTGGCACGCAGGGGCCTTCTAATTCTGGTGTGATCTCCCAAGTTTTCTGGTCTTGCTGGAAGCAGTAGTTCCAAAGTAAAGCTTTCATTAAGTTTCCGCTGTGAAATGATTTCTAGTAATACAGGCCTTACCTCCAAATTACTTTAGTATCCCCTCACTTTTGGAAAGATGTTGTCTGTATATTGATGAACTTTGGGCTTACGCAGAGGACAGGTTTTCTGGTGATGGGTTAATGATTTCTCTTAAATCCTCTTTTTGTAACTTTGAAAATAAGCTTTACGTATAGAAACGCACACCTGCAGAGGGGTGGCTGCACAGTACTCTGCAAATATGTTATTTTGCCCTTTCCCAAGCCGCTCACTGTATATGAGAGCATTTGTCTGCTTATTCGCTTGTCTTCCACACACAACAAACAGTGGTGATAACCTCTGGCATGTTTGTGGTAAACACGTTAAGAATTATTTTCCTTGTCTGTCAGATGGTATTGTATTCCAGTGCAGCAGCTGACAGCAGTTCAGCAGCATTGTCTCCTGAAGTCAGCTGGCTGACTCCCAAAAGACAGCCCGTATTTCAGTCGAAAAGAAAGATAATCCAGAAGTATGTGTAATGAAAGTAACATCCGTTCAGGATCTTGTGTCTGTGCGTGAATATTGAGACAGTGCACAAACTGAAGTTCTGAATTTGAATCTTCTGTTTGGCTGTGGATCCAATTAAAGCCGAGAGATTTGTGTGTGGGAATAAAAATAACATGAGAAATGCCCTAATGGGTCAGACCAACAATCCATCTAGGCCAGTAGTCAGACTCCTGTGGGAGCAATAGGAAAGGCTACTTTGAGGAAAGCTTGCAAGCCTGGACAGTATTGTGGTCCAGTCCTCCCCCACTCCCCTAGGAGCCACAGCTGTTGTAGCCGGGTTACATCCCTGGCTGGTCCTGTATTTTCTGGTTACAGATCAGTTTTCCATGCTTTTATCTGGTCCC